>NC_142803.1:69140474-69215689 GCF_049724085.1 Artemia sp. Qi Xiang Cuo
TTTTCTATGGAATAATTGCTGTTCATTTTAAGTTTTAATGTTGCTCCTTACTTTCAGTTTTAAAAAAAAACTTTTTTTTTATTTAAAGGCTGCGAAAGCGGGGGGTTTTGGGGGCGGCAGCCCCCCAACTGTACCTCCGAATCCCGGTACGTTTTAAGGTTCGAACTTGTGACTCAGCCGCGTTAACTCTTTAGAAAACGTAGTTTTTTCAAATAATTTCTGCACATTTTTGTACAGTTTATTACTTATTATTGCTTGAATAACTATTAGCTGATCGTGTCAGGAGTTAAAGTTGGGGGGCTGCCTCCCCCCAAACTCCCCGCTCTTCAAGATTCTTATGTTAAGGCTTTTAATTCCTGAATACTCAAATCAAATGCACAGTAAGATTTTCTTTTTTCAACTTGTCTTCGAGCATGCGGGTATACGGCATGTTATCAAAGCAGTTGAGACTTACCTGTAACCTGAAGGCCGACTGTGATATTCTTCTGGAGACGCCTGTTGAGCCGAAGGATTTAATAGATTGGAATTAAAAAAGAAACTGAGTTTCTTTTTTAAACTTTAAATTCAATATATAAAAAATTTCCCCTGACAGGGAATCGAACCCGGGTCTTCCGCCTGACAGCCAGGAGTAGCGACCACTGTTCCACAGAGAAGTTATATTATTTTTAGTCTCTGCAGTCTATTTTTGATGCAAGCAAATCCCCACAAAACTTGATATTTGGTTTTTGGAAAACAGGGAAGGAGTGATCGGATTGAGCTGAAATTTCGAGGATAAGCTCCCAAGCCCCAGGAAAGCTTATCCTCTAAATTTCAGCCCGATCGGACAACGTTAAAGGGGGGCTGTGCTGGGAAAAATTAACATGGGCTCTTATAGGAAAACGAGGTTTTTCGTAAATGTAAATTCGGGGGATAATTTTTTTGGTCTGAAAATATCAAACGGCCCTAACAGGTCGAATTCTGCTTCGAATGAGTCCTCATTCACCCGGATCCGTTGCCAACTGTGGCCTGCAGGCGTGGTTAATAAAAAAAAGAGAAATTAACTTTGTGGCTATATCTGGTTTTTGGAAGGAGGGATCGGATTGAGCTGAAATTTCGAGGATAAGCTCCCGGGCCCTAGGAAAGCTTAACCTCTAAATTTCAGCCCGGTCGGACAACGTTAAAGGGAGGCTGTGGTGGGAGGGTCAAAACTTCCGGCCCAGTTTACCCCATGAAGATAAAGTCGGAGGAGGATGAAACTTTGCACGTTTCTTAGTTTGAGCTTGGGCTACAAAATGCAATCACCGCCGTCTCTCTGCGACCTCTAGGACCGGAAATCGCTTAACATTGTGGTGGGTCGCCTCTTTAAAGAGGCACAAGTGTGCCTCCTTGATTTTGTCTGTCAAATGAGTGTCCCAAAAACGAAAACATTATTAGCATGGATTAAAAGAAAAATGGAGTAAAAATACCCTGCAAAGATCTTCCGTTCATCAAAAAAAAGCTTAAATTTGTATTTAGCACAAACATAAGTTAGTTCAAAAATCAATATAAACAGGGGACAGTTGAGCATTTTCTTACATATTTCCATCCTGAGAACTACACTTTAATTACTACTGCTTACGATTTTATTGCTTCAATGCCCCTTAGACACTGGTAATTTTGCCGCGAATATATTATTTTCTGATTAAACATTATAAAAGAGAATTTTGACTTGTTAGATTCAAAAAGTTTCTATATATCGAATTTACAAGATTTTTCAGAAACATTTGCCAATAAAAGTATTTCAAAAAATGAAGTAGGAAAATAATAGATTAATTTATTTGTTAAAACCTTTCTAACCATCTAGGATAATTTAGCTGTTTTTTTGTTATTGTTCTTTTTTTATAGAGGCAGCATTTGTGTAGTTTTTTTTTTCATTTAGTGTTGCTTTAATTTCAGTTTATTTGATTTCTTAGTTAATTTAATGATTTTTTTTATAGGGTCAATCCGTTCTACTGCGGGCTGTTCTGATCGCATTACTGTACTGCAACTCTCAGGCCCAAAACCGATTGTTATGGTAAGAAAACTGAAAAAGAGGGCTATAGAAGAATTAACAGCAGGCATCTGGCGTTGTGTTTCCTGTGGAAAAGCGGAAAAATCCTTTTTGATGCTAGATCTTCACATAGACACCGGCTGTGAAGAACTTTCACCGATAGAATGTGATGTCTGTCCAGCTGTAGTTCATGATTACAGAGATTTTTTTGTTCGCGTTCTGCAGCACTGAATGGGGGAAGGAAGAAGTTGTCCAATATGTCTGCGAGAATTTGTTGATGATATGAGACACCATCTTTTTTTGCAAGGACACTTTTCACAAAATGTCTCTGAACAAAACACGCAAGGGAATATATCAGTAGTTTTTCCACAGGATCCTTGTACAAGTGTCTCCTTAAATTTGTTTGATTCTAAAACTGAAGCAAAAGACTTCAATAATCAGAAGACATGTTTGAATAGTGGCTTATTTATTAAAAAGCCGAGAAAGTTCAAAAGACTTTAGGTAATACAGACTTATAAAGAACTTAATAATTTTGGGTTTTGCCAGAAGAATTTTTTTAGCTCAAGCTCTTTGAATAGGCACCAAAGAGTACATACTGATGAAAGACTATATAAGTGTGATATATGTCACAAGAGTTTTTCTCAATCAGGCTATTTGAATGCACACCAAAGAGTACATACAGGTGAAAGACCATATAAATGTGACACATGTCGGAAGAGTTTTTCTGAATCAGGCTCTTTGAAAACGCACCAAAGAGTGCATACAGGTGAGAGACCATATAAATGTGATATATGTCACAAGAGTTTTTCTCAATCAGCCCATTTGAATGCACACCGAAGAGTACATACAGGTGAAAGACCATATAAATGTGACATATGTCAAAAGAGTTTTTCTCAATCAGGCTATTTGAATGAACATCAAAGAGTACATACAGGCGAGAGACCATATAAGTGTGATATATGTCACAAGAGTTTTTCTCAATCAGGCCATTTGAATAAGCACCAAAGAGTACATACAGGTGAGAGACCATATAAATGTGACATATGCCAGAAGAGTTTTTCTACTTCAGGATCTTTGAAAACGCACCAACGGGTGCATACAGGTGAGAGACCATATAAATGTGACATATGTCAGAAGAGTTTTTCTGAATCAAGCTCTTTTAATAAGCACCAAAGAATACATACAGGTGAGAGACCATATAAATGTGATAAATGTCAGAAGAGCTTTTATACATCACGCAATTTAGATCGGCACCAAAGAGTACATACATGTGAGAGACCATATAAATTTGATGAATTTTAGAAGTTTTACTGAAAAGAGCAGTTTCATTAGACACCAAAGAGTTCATACTTGTGCTATATAGCGTTTCCAAAACCGTTTAGAAATGAAGTATTTTGGAGTATTCCATTTGAAAGATCATCAAATAACTCATACTACGAAAAGAGCGATTCTTCATCAAACAGTTCGTGATAACAAACTGTAAGTATGGAGCGATTAGGTTTAAAAGTGACCATAACTCTTACAAACAGAATCAGCTTATTATGCTACTTCCAAATATAAGAATAATTATAAGTTTCGTTTTACCAATCAATATTTAAGAGCCTAAGAAAAATTTGTCTGATTTTTAAAATAGGGGAAAAACACACCCTTAACGTCAAGAAATCTTGACAAAAACACATCATTAGATTTTGTGTACCTGTGAACCCTATTATAAAAGGTGTCAGCTATTATATAAAAAAATCTGGAATTTTGTTATTCTGGCCCAAAGATAGATAATGGTTGCATGTGATTTTGTTTTTTTTTAGACTTATTGTTTTGATTTAACAGTCCTAGAAAATCGGGAGATTTGAAAAACGAACAGAAATCAAAATTTTAAAAATAGGTTTTTTTTTATTGAATGTAAGGAGCAACATTAAAACTAAAAACGAACATAAATTATTCTTTACATGAAGGGCTGCCCCCTCTTCAATACCTTGCTCTTTACGCTAAAGTCTGACTGTTTGTCCCAATCTTTTAAGAACAGCCACAGAAACACAGGCACCATTTGACTAGTAATTGAAACTCTCTTAAAGCTGCTAACAGCTTTAGCTAACTCTATCAGACAACTCATTCTAAGAAAAGAGTGAGTCTTTAGAAACAAAAAGCTTTAGAAACAAAAAACAAAAAGCTTACTGGATATTTCGGTTACATGCACAGTGACCGTCATTTGAGAAATGCTACGGATCAGCAGAAGGATATATCCCTATTTGCACTTTTACTGATCGTCATGGAAAGTGGTCGTAATGTGGTCTTCGAAATTACCTAATATGCAAAATAGCATGAATGAATTTAAGCATTCAAATCAAAGCCATTTTTAGTCTGAATTCCAGTTGCGAAATTGTCACCGATCTACTTGTGACTGTTTAGAATTTGTACTCACTCTAAGGCACCAAATTGAAAAAATTCCTTGTTTCACACCCAAACGACCTATCTTCTGATCTGTTTGAAATATACTCATCCTCCCATTATAAAATCGGATAGTTTGCATCTACTAGATCCCTTTTTACGGTTGCAAGAGACTGTATCTTAGATTATTTATTACTAGAAAATTTCTGTATGTATCTACGAATTGAAATTTCTCTTGTTGTATTTATTGTTCATTAATGTCATACGGCACTGATTTTGGTAGTTTTATACGTTTTCTTATTTATTTAAATTGTTATTATTTTTTGATAAATCAGTTTTTGGTAAAAGATCATTTTAAAAATAGTTCATGAGCCTTACAGCTCCTTCAAAATAAGTACCGTTTTTTTTTCAGAAATATTGCGAGAGCACTACACAACTATCTATTGCCTATTGCTTGCTAGTCTCTTGCCTTTGTAGAGCCTGGGGTTGGGAACTGAACCGTTTAATTCTTCTGAATCCGATAGTTTATTCAACGGTTTTATATTATTTATTGCTAGAATATATCGTGCTACATCCAGGCATTGAAACTTCGATGTTTCTTTTGTTGTATTTTCTGTTCATTTAAGTCATATGGCACTGAGTTGTTTAATTTCCAGTATTTTCTTATTAATTTAAATTGTGATTATTTTCTTTATTAAAATGATTTTTTTTTGCTAAAAGATCATTGTGAATATCGATTATGATTCTTCTAGCTGCTTCAAATAAGTCCAGTTTTGTGGCCTGACTATTGCAGAAGAATGGAAAAAGCACTTCTCGCAATTACCAGTATCTTTATTGCCTGGGATTGGGAACTGAATTGTCGAATTGTTCTGAATCCGATAGTGTATTTTTGTTTCATTAAAAGATACTTCCAATACAGAATAAGGCTATATGAATCTTTATACCAAAGCAAGGAATGACCCGGCTCAATAGTAAACAAAACTCTAAAAAAAGGAATTTTATACCAATAGATACATCAAAAGAATGAAATTTTAATGGTGATTTAAAAATATATAAGTTTCATCAAGTTTAGTCCAATCTATTAAAAGTTACGCGCCTTGGAAAATTTGGCTTATTTTCGAAAAAAAGGGGGAAACCCCCTAAAAGTTATAGAACCTTAATGAAAATCACACCATCAGATTTAGCGTATCAGAGAACTCTATTATAGAGTTTTCAAGCTCCTATCGTCAAAAATGTAGAGTTTTGTATTCTTGGCAAGAAGAAAGATCAAGGATGCATGTTTATTTGTTTTTTTGTTTTTTCCCAGGGACGATCGTATGGTCTCAGGAGTCCTAGAATATCGTGAGAGTGCTCACTGGAACGGAAATCAAAAGTTATTGAGGCGTCTTTAATTGATCAAAAAAATGGAGGGCAACTAGGTCCCCTCTCCTGCTCATTTTTTCCCCAAAGTCACCCGATAAAAATTTTGAAATAGCCATTTTTTTAAACATGGTCGAACACAGGATAACTCTGTCTTTTATTATGACTGAATCCAGCTAAGTTCCCGGGGAGAGGGCTGAAAGTTTTGAACTTTACCTAAGGTTAATATATAACTATGTTTATTGGGAAGTATACAGAAGTTTTTATGAAGGATTATTTTCTGGTAGTGGGGAGGGGGTTATTTGGTATTTGGGAGGATCTTTCCATGGAGGAAGTTTTCATGGATGAAGAAATTTTTCCGTATATGAAAGGGGCTGTTCCCTCCTCAACGCCTTGCTTTTTATGCTAAAGTTTTTTATTGTTTCAAAAAATAAAGTTCTGAGACAGAATCAAACTTGAAAGAGTGTGGCGTTGAGTAAGCGATAGCCATTTCCATATACGGGATAATTTCTGTTCGTTTTAAGTTTCAACGTCGCTCCTTACTTTCAATTAAAAAAACTTTTTTTTATTACATTGCACTGAAAGCAGGATGCAGCTTTCAATTTCTGTATTTGGAGAAATCCTTGTAATCATGATTTAACAGGGCTTTCTACTTGGGAGGGGGGGTCTGCTAATTAAAATAAGGGTCTAAAGTTCGCAAAAGTCTGTTGGCTATTGTAAGTCCTTGGTCAAAGCAGGAGACTAAAGCTACGTTAAAAAATGCATAGTACGTGTTCTTAAAAAACGTAACATTGAACCATTGATCTTGAAAATCTAGCTTATGCTGCGACATTTTCGTTTAAACGTGTATTTACGCAAAAATATTCTAGGTGTTGTGAGACTGCGTTATTTTGTAATAAATGATAACTATCCCAAACCACCGATGCTCATGTTGTAAAAACTGTACAAATCCTAAACAGATATTCCAAGTTACCTATGCGTGTGTTTAATTTTGAACACTAATTGGAGGAGTTTGAACTCGTGTGCCATCAAACCTTCAGTACCAAAAAACAATTATAGAAATACAACATTACTTCTAAAATGAAAAGGTTAAGAAAAGACAAATTAGTGAAGCATTAGACGATGAAAGTCTTGATCAATATGAGTGATTCGAAGGACTGGAAGATCTCTCTCAATTTGGTCAGAATGGATGGATGCTGAGTCTTAGGCATATCACGTTCAGCAAGCCGTTAGAAGAAGAAGCATCTACCTCCAACGCCAGACAACACTTAGAAGTATGACCCATGAAGAATTTACGACCAATGTCAATCCACGCATGCTGATGGGTTATATAAACGCGTTTTGGCTATTGCCCCGCTTGACAATAGAAGAGTTGGCGCTAGCCGACTCAATAACTTCCGTTTCTTAACCACTATTGCATCCTAACGCGTCAGTCGTGTTGGACTCATCCCTCGAATCTTCTGCATCCCTGAAGCTTCTCTCCGGTACGATGCTAAGATGTTTGCGTGGTAAATTCCTGACGGATTTGCCAAATCTGCGGGCTTGCAAGACAATGAAACTTTTCTTATATCGTCCACAACTTCTTGTGGAGTTATTTGAACTGTACGTGGGATGCTCGGATGACTAGCTCGGGAAACAATTGGCAAAGTCATTCTTTAGGCTTAATTTCCTATTTTATTCAAGATTTTCCAGGAGATATTTTTATTGGAGGAAGAAAGCTACGTCAATTAGGTGCAGTATATTTCTAGTGTTTGATGGAAGGCATTGAATGTTATTTTCTCTGCAGACTTTCAACACTGGCGAAAAAGTGTGAAAACAAATTGTCATCCAAAAAAATAATAATCCTTGCTCTTTATTCTGGTGGGGCATTTGTCACCTCTTTTTACACTTCATATATATTTTCTAGGGTTACCTATCAAGTCAGTCTTATCGTTATTATAGTTATTAGATAAAAGCACATCCCGAATAGTCACTGTTAAATTATCGTAGAACTACATTTCAGATGAAACAAACGCTTAGTTTTGGTAGTTTGCCGTGGCTCTTTGTTAAAGCTTTCAATGATGTTCTAGGATGGAGTTGTCATCCTTTCTAGCTATGTTTCAACACAACTTATGACGATGAGATTCAGTTCGAAAGAATCAGCAGGATAGCCCAACTCTGTAGATGTAGGCAAATGACAAACCACGGCTTTTTCCTTTAGACTTTAGAGAGTGGTCCAAAAATACGTACCAGAGCGCTCCAGAGCTGGAATTATTTTTTGATTTGATTTTACATCCACTAGTTACTGATGCATTGAAAATGACCATAAATATGCATGATTATTATTATTATTTATTTATTACCCGTCAAAAAAAGCTTCAAAAGACGGAGTATCATTAAAAACACATACACAAAAAAACACTTGGAACAAATTACAAAGACGAGAAACAAAAACTCAATTATACACTGCACTGCAGGTACGTAAGAAATTTTACTTCTTAAACTCCCAAGTAACTGAACAAACATGTGCAATATGAGCATCGTTGGTAAAAAATAATTTGTAAAAAATAAATTGGTAATGCCAAATAATCATCAGTGAATTTGAAAAAAAATATATACAGTAAATAATCATATCAGACAAGTCTAAATATGAGAAGAGATGGTAAAAAGACTAAATATGACAAGAGACTAAAGATGACAAGAGACTAAATATGTCTAGAGACGGGGAAACCAAATTAAATGGACAGCGATTCACTGTCTTAGCAAATGGTACCAAGGTTGGAAAGGAAATTTCTCACTGTACCGTTGAATTTGTTCAATTATAGCTGCCGTCGGGTCCACAAATTCAAAATTTTTAACAAGGTGCGAATTTCTTGTCCACGGCGGGAGCCACAACAAGAACTTTACATACTTAAAAAACGCGGATCTGAGCCTTCTTTTCTCTGGCTCGGGAATAATTCTCCAAAATGGGTTTAGATACAGGAAATGGGGAAGGGATGCTGCGTTATACAGTCGAGCCAGAATTAACGGTTGAAACGTATTTTAGATGAAACTATTCTACTGTAAGTAAAAGCCAGGCGTTTACGGAGATTATCAATAAGAAGGGAGCGGGTAGTTTTGAGATCCTTTCCAATTGTTAAACCAAAGTAAATATTTTTCTGGACAGGGGCTAGAGACAGTTCTCCCATCCTCATAGACGAGATCTCTTCTTGGTGCCAGTTGAACAGAAGAATATCTGACCTCTGCGGGTTAAATTCAAAGCCAACGTGACTGTAATTGATTGTAGTGTGGAGAAGGATGTCTCTGTACCTGCGACTGTGCGTCTAGGGTCCAGAATAACATCTATGCCATGAGCTATGCATGTTGTCTTGATAGTAAAACTCTGGTTCAATAATTTAACTATTAAAGGCACATGGAGATTTGACTGACCCTTGTCGAACACCCTTTTCTAATGGGACAACAGGATTCCCTTGGTAGGACAGCTTCACGTCTGTTGTATATTCAGTTAGGGCTTGACCATGGCCAGGAAGTAGGATTTCCGCCTGTAGGTGATCGTACATGTCTTTAATAGGTTGTAGGATGTCCTCTCTTTCCCATATCCAGAATGAGTCGGTCATGGAGAAGTGAGTCGTAGGCACGGCTGACATTATGTAGACCTATAACAATGGACTCTTTTGATTCATCAGCGTCAATCAAGATTGAAGCCAAAGCAGAAATTGAGTGGTCGACACCAAGACCCTTCTTGAACCCAAACTGAGAAGGGGGAGTCCAGTATTTTTCCTGGATTTCATCAATGACTAAAAGTTCGAAGACTTTGCAAAGCGTTGGTGCCACTCTGATTGGTCTGAATGAAGCACATTCCGAACTATTTTTTGCTTTCTTCGGGACGCCTAAGCAACCCAGTACCGAATGCCGATGGTACGAGTCCAGTGGTAAAACTCTGGTCTAGTGCTGTCATCCTTACTTTTACTTTACAGATGACAGAAGAGTTTTAGCAAAGGTCCTATTCTTATATGGTATACCTTGAATGGTATCATTTGGATGGACTTTTTCTTAAGTAGAGGCATTGGGAAAACACAGAATCAATTTGGGAAGTAAAACTCTCCTAGACTCTAGGTATGCTGATGATCCTATATGAAATTTTCAGAAAAAGAAATGAACTTTTAGAGGTTTTGCAAGTTCACTTTGCATGATTAGGTCTGAAAATAAACTATAAGAAGACTAAGTCAGTAAGACTAGGAATAAGTGGAAATGAAAAGGTTATATTGTGGACAAGTCGACAGCTTCACACGCCTAGGTCGTATCAGAGGCAACGCTATAGCAATGCCTATAGTATAGGTCATATGGCTCCAATGTTTCATTTTTTTTTCCAGAGGCACTTCATATGGAAAGAGTCGTTGCATAAACTTCGGAAGGGCCTCATTCGATTGAAAATCGGAAGTTCCAGTTTTCTTTTTAAGTCAAGTGATCGGAGGGCAACTAGCCCCCCCCCACGCCCTGTTTTCACAAATGTATCCGATAAAATAGTCATTTTTGTTAAAAATAGTTCAAATATCGTGTAACGAAAACTCTAGGGTCAACAGCCCCTTCCCCCCCCCCGGGGCAGGCTTTTTAAGCTATACCTTGGGGGCATATATGGTTCTTATGGAAGGGATGCTCGTATAAACTTTAAAGAGGGTTCATTTGATTGACAATTGAAAGTTATAGTTCACTTGTTAAGAGTCAAAAGCGATCCGAGGGCAACTAACCCCCCTCCTCCTCCCACATCCCTTTTTCTCCAAACCCATCCAAAAAAACTAAGATAACTATTTTGTTAAAAATATTTCAAAGGTCAGATAAGAAAACTCCTGTGTCGACGCAAATCCCCAGGACCAGGGGACAGGCGTTGTAAGCTATGTGATGGGGGCATGTGTGTTTCTTACGGAAGAGATGCCTGTGATAAACTTCAGAGAGGGCTCATTTGATTGGAAATTGAAAGTTCTATGTCAGTTTTGCAAGAATCAAAAGAGATCGGGGGACAACTAGCCCCCCCCCCCCACCACCATGTCCCTTAACCCCAAATGAGTAGAAAGGGGGGCGCTACTCGTGACATGACCACGTGGTTTATGGTTTTCTCACTGAGAATGAAAAAACAGAATTTTTCTCACTTGAAAAAAACAGGAATTTTCTCACATTTATGGTTGTTTCTTGGACGGTTATGTGTCTTGGTCAATTTATTTGATGTTTTTCTCGGATGTCAACAGTAATTTATGTCTGTTTTATGGTTTGTCAACTATGTCCCTTCTAAACCTATTTTCCAAGTTGAAGCAACCTTCCTTTTCACCCACAACTTTACTTTACAGCTTCTAGGATACCTCAAGACCAAGAAATACTTTTCAAAAGACATTTCAGAGCAAGTTCCTTTCTTTATGTCCATCCTAAACCCATTTTACAAGTTGAAACATCCTTCCTTTTCACACACAACTTTACTTTACAGCTTTTTGGATACCTCAAGATCAAGCAATACTTTTCAAAAGACATTTCAGAGCAAGTTCCTTTCTTAATGTCCCTCCTAAACCCATTTTACAAGTTGAAGCATCCTTCCTTTTCACTCAAAACTTTACTTTACAGCTTTTTGGATACCTCAACACCCAAGAAATACTTTTCAAAAGACATTTCAGAACAAGTTCCTTTCTTAATGTCTCTTCTAAACCCATTTTCCAACTTGAAGTACCCATCCTTTTCACTCACAACTTTACTTTACAGCTTTTTGGATACCTCAACACCCAAGAAATACTTTTCAAAGAGCATTTCGGAACCAGTTCCTTTCTTAATGTCCCTCCTAAACCCATTTTAGAAGTTGAAGCATCCTTCCTTTTCACCCACAACTTTACAGCTTTTTAAATACCTCAACACCAAGAAATACTTTTCAAAAAACATTTCAGAGCAATTTCCTTTCTTAATGTCCCTCCTAAACCCATTTTGCGAGTTGAAGCGTCCTTCCCTTTCACCAACAACATTACTTTACAGCTTTTTGGATACCTCAACACCAAGAAATACTTTTCAAAAGACATTTCAGAGCAAGTTCATTTCTTAATGTCCCTCCTAAACCCATTTTACAAGTTGAAACATCCTTCCTTTTCACCCACAACTTTATTTTACAGCTTTTTGAATACCTCAACACCATGAAATACTTTTCAAAAGACATTTCAGAGCAAGTTCCTTTCTTAATGTCCCTTCTAAACCTATTTTACAAGTTGAAGCATCCTTCCTTTTCACCCACAACTTTACATTACAGCTTTTTGGATACCTCAAGATCAAGCAATACTTTTCAAAAGACATTTCAGAGCAAGTTCCTTTCTTAATGTCCCTCCTAAACCCATTTTACAAGTTGAAGCATCCTTCCTTTTCACTCAAAACTTTACTTTACAGCTTTTTGGATACCTCAACACCCAAGAAATACTTTTCAAAAGACATTTCAGAACAAGTTCCTTTCTTAATGTCCCTTCTAAACCCATTTTCCAACTTGAAATACCCATCCTTTTCACTCACAACTTTACTTTACAGCTTTTTGGATACCTCAACACCCAAGAAAAACTTTTCAAAGGGCATTTCAGAACAAGTTCCTTTCTTAATGTCCCTCCTAAACCCATTTTACAAGTTGAAGCATCCTTCCTTTTCACCCACAACTTTACTTTAAAGCTTTTTGGATACCTCAACATCAAGAAATACTTTTAAAAAGACATTTCAGAGCACGTTCATTTCTTAATGTCCATCATAAACCCATTTTACAAGTTGAAGCATCCTTCCTTTTCACCCACAACTTTACTTTACAGCTTTTAGGATACCTCAACACCAAGAAATAATTTTCAAAAGACATTTCAGAGCAAGTTCCTTTCTTCATGTCCCTCCTAAACCCATTTTACAAGTTGAAGCATCCTTCCTTTACACCGCAACTTTACTTTACAGCTTTTTGGATACCTCAACACCAAGAAATAACTTTGAAAAGGCATTTCCGAGCCGGTTGCTTTCTTTATGTCCCTCCTAAACCCATTTTACAAGTTGAAGCATCCATCCTTTTCACCCACAACTTTACTTTACAGCTTTTTGGATGCCTCAACACCAAGAAATACTTTTCAAAAGACATTTCAGAGCAAGTTCCTTTCTTAATGTTCCTCCTAAACCCATTTTCCAACTTCATGCATCCTTACTTTTCACCCACAACTTTACAGCTTTTTGGATACCTCAACACCAAGAAATACTTTTCAAAAGACATTTCAGAGCAAGTTCCTTTCTTAATGTCCCCTCTAAACCTATTTTCCAAGTTGAAGCAACCTTCCTTCTCACCCACAACTTTACTTTACAGCTTCTAGGATACTTCAACACCAAGAAATACTTTTCAAAAGACATTTCAGAGCAAGTTCCTTTCTTTATGTCTCTCCTAAACCCATTTTACAAGTTGAAGCATCCATCCTTTTCACCCACAACTTTACTCTACAGCTATTTGCACACCTCAAGATCAAGCAATACTTTTCAAAAGACATTTCAGAGCAAGTTCCTTTCTTAAAGTCCCTTCTAAACCCATTTTACAAGTTGAAGCATCCTTCCTTTTCACTCACAACTTTACTTTACAGCTTTTTGGATACCTCAACACCCAAGAAATACTTGTCAAAAGACATTTCAGAACAAGTTTCTTTCTTAATGTCCCTTCTAAACCCATTTTTCAACTTGAAGTACCCATCCTTTTCACTCACAACTTTACTTTACAGCTTTTTGGATACCTCAACACCCAAGAAATACTTTTCAAAGGGCATTTCAGAACCAGTTCCTTTCTTAATGTCCCTCCTAAACCCATTTTCCATTTTATAAATTGAAGTACCCATCCTTTACACCCACAACTTTACAGCTTTTTGGATACCTCAACACCAAGAAATACTTTTCAAAAGACATTTCAGAGCAAGTTACTTTCGTAATGTCCCTCCTAAACCCATTTTCCAACTTGAACCATCCATCCTTTTCACCCACAACTTTACTTTACAGCTTTTTGGATACCTTAACACCAAGAAACTACTTTTCAAAAGACATTTCAGAGCAAGTTCCTTTCTTAATGTTCCTCCTAAACTCATTTTACAAGTTGAAGCATCCTTCCTTTACACCCACAACTTTACTTTAAAGCTTTTTGGATACCTCAACACCAAGAAATACTTTTAATATTTCAGTTCAGATCTAGTTCCTTTCATAATGTCCCTCCTAAACCCATTTTCCAAGTTGAAGCATCCTTCCTTTTCACCCACAACTTTACTTTACAGCTTTTTGGATACCTCAACACCAAGAAATACTTTTCAAAAGACATTTCAGAGCAAGTTCCTTTCTTAATGTCCCTCCTAAACCCATTTTCCAACTTGAAGTACCCATTCTTTTCATCCGAAACTTTACTTTACAGCTTTTTGGATACCTCAACACCAAGAAATACTTTTCAAAAGACATTTCAGAGAAAGTTCCTTTCTTAATTAAATTTAGTTCCTTTCTTAAATTCAGTCTAGGTAAGTTATGTTAGGTTAGCTAAGTTAGGCTAGGTTAGCTAGTAAACATCTCTCCATGTTTAAGTTAGGTTAGGTTAGGTTAGGCTAGATTAAGTTATGTTAGGTTAAGTTAGGTTACCCTACGTACGCGCGCGCACGTAGGCTAACCTAACTTAACCTAACTTAACCTAACATAACTTAATCTAGCCGAACCTAACTTAAACATGGAGAGATGTTTACTAGCTAACCTAACTTAGCTAACCTAACTTAACTAAACTGACTTAACCTAACCTAATCTAGTCGAACCTAACCACGCGTACGTAGGCTAACCTAGCCTAACCTAAACTAACCTAACCTAACATAATCTAACCTAACCATACACCTAACTTTTTGCCTGTCTCTCACCTAATCTAATCTAACTTAAGTGATGCGTACGTAGGTTAACCTAAGCTAACTTAACCTAACCTATTCTAACCTAACTTAATCTAGCCTAACCTAACCTAACCATACCTAAAGTTGTGGGTGAAAAAGATGGGTACTTAAAGTCGGAAAATGGGTTTAGAAGGGACATTAAGAAAAGTAGTTGCTCTGAAATGTCTTTTGAAAAGTATTTCTTGGTGTTGAGGTATCCAAAAAGCTGTAAAGTAAAGTTGTGGGTGAAGAGAAAGGATGCTTCAAGTTGTAAAATGGGTTTAGGAGGGACATTAAGAAAGGAACTTGCTCTGAAATGTCTTTTGAAAAGTATTTCTTGGTTTTGAGGTATCCAAAAAGCTGTAATGTAAAGTTGTGGGTGAAAAGGAAGGATGCTTCAACTTGTAAAATAGGTTTAGGAGGGACATAAAGAAGTTGCTCTGAAATGCCTTTTGAAAAGTATTTCTTTGTGTTGAGGTATCCAAAAAGCTGTGAAGTAAAATTTTGGGTGAAAAGGAAGGATGCTTCATTTTATAAAATGGGTTTTGGAGGGACATTAAGAAAGGAACTTGCTCTGAAATGTCTTTTGAAAAGTATTTCTTGGTGTTGAGGTATCCAAAAAGCTGTAAAGTAAAGTTTTGAATGAAAAGGATGAATGATTCAGCTTGAAAATAGGTTGAGGATGGACATAAATAAAGGATCGAGCTTAGATATGCATTTTGAAAAGTATTTCACGGTTTCGAGGCATCCTAATGGCTTTAATGTAAAAGATTGGGTGAAATTGAATGTCGCTTACACTTTAAAATTGGGATTTAGGAGGGACATTTTGAAAGCAACTTGCTCTTAAATGACTTTTGAAAAGTATTTCTTGGTGTTGAGGCATCCAAAAGGCTTTAAAGTAAAGTTGTGGGTGAAAAGGAAGGATGCTTCAACTTGTAAAATGGGTTTAGGAGGAACATTATGAAAAGAACTTGCTCTGAAATGCCTTTTGAAAAGTATTTCTTGGTGTTGAGGTATCCAAAAAGCTGTAAAGTAAAATTTTGGGTGAAAAGGAAGGATGCTTCAACTTGTAAAATGGGTTTAGGAGGGACATTTAGAAAGGAACTTGTTCTGAAATGCCCTTTGAAAAGTATTTCTTGGGTGTTGAGGTATCCAAAAAGCTGTAAAGTAAAGTTGTGAGTGAAAAGGATGGGTACTTCAAGTTGGAAAATGGGTTTAGAAGGGACATTAAGAAAGGAACTTGTTCTGAAATGTCTTTTGAAAAGTATTTCTTGGGTGTTTAGGTATCCAAAAAGCTGTAAAGTTGTGAGTGAAAAGGAAGGATGCTTCAACTTGTAAAATGGGTTTAGGAGGGACATTAAGAAAGTAACTTGCTCTGAAATGTCTTTTGAAAAGTATTGCTTGATCTTGAGGTATCCAAAAAGCTGTAAAGTAAAGTTGTGTGTGAAAAGGAAGGATGCTTCATCTTGTAAAATGGGTTTAGGAGGGACATAAAGAAAGGAACTTACTCTGAAATGTCTTTTGAAAAGTATTTCTTGGTGTTGAGGTATCCTAGAAGCTGTAAAGTAAAGTTCTGGGTGAAAAGGAAGGTTGCTTCAACTTGGAAAATAGGTTTAAAAGGGACATTACGTAAGGAACTTGCTCTGAAATGTCTTTTGAAAAGTATTTCTTGGTGTTGAGGTATCCAAAAAGCTGTAAAGTAAAGTTGTGGATGAAAAGGAAGGATGCTTCAAGTTGGAAAATGGGTTTGGGATGGACATTAAGAAAGGAACTTGCTCTGAAATGCCTTTTGAAAAGTATTTCCTGGTGTTGAGGTATCCAAAAAGCTGTAAAGTAAAGTTTTGGGTGATATGGGAGGATGCTTCAACTTGTAAAATTGGTTTAGAAGGGATCTTAAGAAAGGAACTTGCTCTGAAATGTCTTTTGAAAAGTATTTCTTGGGTGTTGAGGTATCCAAAAAGCTGTAAAGTAAAGTTGTGAGTGAAAAGGATGGGTACTTCAAGTTGGAAAATGGGTTTAGAAGGGACATTAAGAAAGGAACTTGATCTGAAATGTCTTTCGAAAAGTATTTCTTGGGTGTTGTGGTATCCAAAAAGCTGTAAAGTAAAGTTGTGAGTGAAAAGGAAGGATGCTTCAACTTGTAAAATGGGTTTAGGAGGGACATTAAGAAAGGAACTTGCTCTGAAATGTCTTTTGAAAAGTATTGCTTGATCTTGAGGTATCCAAATAGCTGTAAAGTAAAGTTGTGTGTGAAAAGGAAGGATGCTTCAACTTGTAAAATGGGCTTAGGAGGGACATAAAGAAAGGAATTTGCTCTGAAATGTCTTTTGAAAAGTATTTCTTGGTGTTGAGGTATCCTAGAAGCTGTAAAGTAAAGTTGTGGGTGAAAAGGAAGGTTGCTTCAACTTGGAAAATAGACTTAGAACGGACATTAAGAAAGGAACTTGCTCTGAAATGTATTTTGATAAGTATTTCTTGGTGTTGAGGTATCCAAGAAGCTGTAAAGTAAAGTTTTGGGTGAAAAGGAAGGATGCTTCATGTTGGAAAATGGGTTTAGGAGGGACATTAAGAAAGGAACTTGCTCTGAAATGTCTTTTGAAAAGTATTTCTTGGTTTTGAGGTATCCAAAAAGCTGTAAAGTTGTGGGTGAAAAGGAAGGATGCTTCAACTTGAAAAATGGGTTTAGGAGGGACATTAAGAAAGGTACTTGCTCTGAAATGTCTTTTGAAAAGTATTTCTTGGTGTTGAGGTATCCAAAAAGCTGTAAAGTAAAGTTGTGGGTGTAAAGGATGGGTACTTCAATTTGTAAAATGGGTTTAGGATGGACATTAAGAAAGGAACTGGTTCTGAAATGCCCTTTGAAAAGTATTTATTGGGTGTTGAGGTATCCAAAAAGCTGTAAAGTAAAGTTGTGAGTGAAAAGGAAGGATGCTTCAACTTGTAAAATGGGTTTAGGAGGGATATTAAGAAAGGAACTTGCTCTGAAATGTCTTTTGAAAAGTATTTCTTGGGTGTTGAGGTATCCAAAAAGCTGTAAAGTAAAGTTGTGAGTGAAAAGGAAGGATGCTTCAACTTGTAAAATGGGTTTAGGAGGGACATTAAGAAAGGAACTTGCTCTGAAATGTCTTTTGAAAGGTATTTCTTGGTGTTGAGGTATCCAAAAAGCTGTAAAGTAAAGTTATGGGTGAAAAGGAAGGATGCTTCAAGTTGGAAAATGGGTTTAGGAGGGACATTAAGAAAGGAACTTGCGCTGAAATGTCTTTTGAAAAGTATTTCTTGGTGTTGAGGTATCCAAAAAGCTGTAAAGTTTTGGGTGAAAAGGAAGGATGCTTCAACTTGTAAAATGGGTTTAGGAGGGACATAAAGAAAGGAATTTGCTCTGAAATGTCTTTTGAAAAGTATTTCTTGGTCTTGAGGTATCCTAGAAGCTGTAAAGTAAAGTTGTGGGTGAAAAGGAAGGTTGCTTCAACTTGGAAAATAGGTTTAGAAGGGACATTAAGATAGGAACTTGCTCTGAAATGTCTTTTGAAAAGTATTTCTTGGTGTTGAGGTATCCAAGAAGCTGTAAAGTAAAGTTGTGGGTGAAAAGGAAGGATGCTTCATGTTGGAAAATGGGTTTAGGAGGGACATTAAGAAAGGAACTTGCTCTGAAATGTCTTTTGAAAAGTATTTCTTGGTGTTGAGGTATCCAAAAAGCTGTAAAGTTTTGGGTGAAAAGGAAGGATGCTTGAACTTGTAAAATTGGTTTAGGAGGGACATTAAGAAAGGAACTTGATCTGAAATGTCTTTTGAAAAGTATTTCTTGGTGTTGAGGTATCCAAAAAGCTGTAAAGTAAAGTTGTGGTGAAAAGGAAGGATGCTTCAAATTGTAAAATGGGTTTAGGAGGGACATTAAGAAAGGAACTTGCTCTGAAATGTCTTTTGAAAAGTATTTCTTGGTGTTGAGGTATCCAAAAAGCTGTAAAGTAATTTTGTTGGTGAAAAGGAAGGATGATTCAAGTTGTAAAATGGGTTTGTATGGAAAATAATGATAGAAAAGTTCTCATGAATTCCTTTTGAAAATTTTTGATTGGTGTTGGTCTATTCACAGGTATTTTATGTATAATGTAGAATATAATGGAAGGATGCTGTAGCTTAAATAGTTTTTAAAAAGAATTTTAAGACAGTAACTAGATTTAACATCTCTTTTGACAAGTATTTCATTGTGTTGAGCTATCCAAAAAGCTGTAAAGTAAAGCTTTAGGTGAAAAAGGAAGGATGCTTCAACTTGTAAAATGGGTTTAGGAGGGACCTTATGAAAGGAACTTTCTCTGAAGTGCCTTTTGAAAAGAATTTCTTGGGTGTTGTGGTATCCAAAAAGCTGTAAAGTAAAGCTGTGGGTGAAAAGGAAGGGAACTTCAACTTGTAAAATGGGTTTAGGAGGGACATTAAGAAAGGAACTTGTTCTGAAATGTCTTTTGAAAAGTATTTCTTGGGTGTTGAGGTATCCAAAAAGCTGTAAAGTAAAGTTGTGAGTGAAAAGGAAGGATGCTTCAACTTGTAAAATGGGTTTAGGAGGGACATTTAGAAAGGAGCTTGCTCTGAAATGTCTTTTGAAAAGTATTTCATGGTGTTGAGGTATCCAAAAAGCTGTAAAGTAAAGTTATGGGTGAAAAGGAAGGATGCTTCATGTTGGAAAATGGGTTTAGGAGGGACATTAAGAAAGGAACTTGCTCTGAAATGTCTTTTGAAAAGTATTTCTTGGTGTTGAGGTATCCAAAAAGCTGTAAAGTTGTGGGTGAAAAGGAAGGATGCTTCAACTTGTAAAATGGGTTTAGGAGGGACATAAAGAATGGAATTTGCTCTGAAATGTCTTTTGAAAAGTATTTCTTGGTCTTGAGGTATCCTAGAAGCTGTAAAGTTGTGGGTGAAAAGGAAGGTTGCTTCAACTTGGAAAATAGGTTTAGAAGGGACATTAAGATAGGAACTTGCTCTGAAATGTCTTTTGAAAAGTATTTCTTGGTGTTGAGGTATCCAAGAAGCTGTAAAATAAAGTTGTGGGTGAAAAGGAAGGATGCTTCATGTTGTAAAATGGGTTTAGGAGGGACATTAAGAAATGAACTTGCTCTGAAATGTCTTTTGAAAGGTATTTCTTGGCGTTGAGGTATCCAAAAAGCTATAAAGTAAAGATCTGGGTGAAAACGATGGATACTTCATGTTTTAAAATTGGTTTGGGAGGGACATTAAGAAAGGAACTTGCTCTGAAATTTCTTTTGAATAGTATTTCTTGGTGTTGAGTTATCCAAAGACCTGTAAAGTAAATTTATGGTGAAAACGAAGGATGCTTGAACTTGTAAAAATGGGTTTAGGAAGGAGATTAAAAAAGAAACTAGATCTGAAATGTCTTTTGAAAAGTATTTCTTTGTGTTGAGGTATCCAAAAAGCTGTAAAGTAAACTTGTGGTGAAAAGGAAGGATGCTTCAACTTGTAAAATGGGTTTAGGAGGGACATTAAGAAAGGAACTTGCTCTGAAATGTCTTTTGAAAGGTTTTTCTTTGTGTTGAGGTATTCAAAAAGCTGTAAAGTAAAGTTGTGGTTGAAAAGGAATGATGCTTCAACTTGTAAAATGGGTTTAGAAGGGACATTAAGAAAGGAACTTGATCAGAAATGTCTATTGAAAAGTATTTTTTGGTGTTGAGGTCTCCTAAATGCTGTAAAGTAAAGTTGTGTGTGAAAAGGAAGGATGATTCAACTTGTAAAATGGGTTTAGGAGGAACATTAAGAAAGGAACTTTCTCTGAAATGTCTTTTGAAAAGTATTTCTTGGGTGTTGTGGTATCCAAAAAGCTGTAAAGTAAAGTTGTGGGTGAAAAGGAAGGGACCTTCAACTTGTAAAATGGGTTTAGGAGGGAGATTAAGAAAGGAACGTGCTCTGAAATGCATTTTGAAAGGTATTTATTGGTGTTGAGGTATCCAAAAAGCTGTAAAGTAAATTTGTGGGTGATTGGATGGGTAATTCAACTTGTAAAATCGGTTTGGAAGGGACATTAAGAAAGGAACTTGTTCTGAAATGTCTTTTGAAAAGTATTTCTTGGGTGTTGAGGTATCCAAAAAGCTGTAAAGTAAAGTTGTGGGTGAGAAGGAAGGATGCTTCAACTTGTAAAATGGGTTTAGGAGGGACATTAAGAAAGGAACTTGGTCTGAAATGTCTTTTGAAAAGCATTTCCAGGTGTTGAGGTATCCAAAAAGCTGTAAAGTAAAGTTGTGGGTGTAAAGGATGGGTACTTCAATTTGTAAAATGGGTTTAGGATGGACATTAAGAAAGGAACTGGTTCTGAAATGCCCTTTGAAAAGTATTTCTTGAGTGTTGAGGTATCCAAAAAGCTGTAAAGTAAAGTTGTGAGTGAAAAGGAAGGATGCTTCAACTTGTAAAATGGGCTTAGGAGGGACATTAAGAAAGGAACTTGCTCTGAAATGTCTTTTGAAAAGTATTTCTTGGGTGTTGAGGTATCCAAAAAGCTGTAAAGTAAAGTTGTGAGTGAAAAGGAAGGATGCTTCAACTTGTAAAATGGGTTTAGGAGGGACATTAAGAAAGGAACTTGCTCTGTAATGTCTTTTTAAAAGTATTTCTTGGTGTTGAGGTATCCAAAAAGCTGTAAAGTAAAGTTGTGGGTGAAAAGGAAGGATGCTTTATGTTGGAAAATGGGTTTAGAAGGGACATTAAGAAATGAACTTGCTCTGAAATGTCTTTTGAAAAGTATTTCTTGGTATTGAGGTATCCAAACAGCTGTAAAGTTTTGGGTGAAATGGAAGGATGCTTTAACTTAATTTGGGTTTAGGAAGAACAATAAGAAAGGAACTTGCTCTGAAATGTCTTTTGAAAAGTATTTTTTGGTGTTGAGGTATCCAAAAAGCTGTAAAGTAAAGTAGTTGGTGAAAAGGAAGGATGCTTCAACTTGTAAAATGGGTTTAGGAGGGACATTAAGAAAGGAACTTGCTCTGAAATGTCTTTTGAAAGTTATTTCTTTGTGTTGAGGTATATTAAAAGCCTCTGTTTATAGTAGGGTGTGAAATGGAATGATTTTTCAACTTGGAAAATAGGTTGAGATAGGACATTTAGAAAGCAGCTCTTTCCGATATTTCTTTGAAACGCATTTTTTGTGTCTGAGGATTACTAAAACATGCAAAGTAAAGTTGTGGTTAAAGCGACGGATGCTTCAACTTGTAAAAATGGATTTGGGCAGGACCTAAAGAAAGGAAATTGCTCTGAAATGTCTTGAAAAGTATTTCTTGGCGTTGAGGTATCCAAAAAGCTGTAAAGTTGTGGGTGAAAAGGAAGGATGCTTCAACTTGTAAAATTGGTTTGGGAGGGACATTAAGAAAGGAACTTGCTCTGAAATGTCTTTTGAAAAGTATTTCTTGGTGTTGAGGTATCCAAAAAGCTGTAAAGTAAAGTTGTTGGTGAAAAGGAAGGATGCTTCAACTTGTAAAAATGGGTTTAGGAGGGACATTAAGAAAGGAACTTGCTCTGAAATGTCTTTTGAAAAGTATTTCTTTGTGTTGAGGTATCCAAAAAGCTGTAAAGTAAAGTTGTGGGTTAAAAGGAAGGATGCTTCAACTTGTAAAATGGGTTTAGGAGGGACATTAAGAAAGGAACTTGCTCTGAAATGTCTTTTGAAAAGTATTTCTTGGTGTTGAGGTATCCAAAAAGCTGTAAAGTAAAGTTGTGGGTGAAAAGGAAGGTAACTTCAACTTGTAAAATGGGTTTAGGAGGGAGATTAAGAAAGGAACTTGCTCTGAAATGCCTTTTGAAAAGTATTTCTTGGTGTTGAGGTATCCAAAAAGCTGTAAAGTAAAGTTGTGGGTGATTGGATGGGTACTTCAACTTGTAAAATCGGTTTTGAAGGGACATTAAGAAAGGGACTTGTTCTGAAATGTCTTTTGAAAAGTATTTCTTGGGTGTTGAGGTATCCAAAAAGCTGTAAAGTAAAGTTGTGGGTGAGAAGGAAGGATGCTTCAACTTGTAAAATGCTTTTAGGAGGGACATTAAGAAAGGAACTTGGTCTGAAATGTCTTTTGAAAAGTATTTCCAGGTGTTGAGATATCCAAAAAGCTGTAAAGTAAAGTTGTGGGTTTAAAGGATGGGTACTTCAATTTGTAAAATGGGTTTAGGATGGACATTAAGAAAGGAACTGGTTCTGAAATGCCCTTTGAAAAGTATTTCTTGGGTGTTGAGGTATCCAAAAAGCTGTAAAGTAAAGTTGACATAAAGAAAGGAATTTGCTCTGAAATGTCTTTTGAAAAGTATTTCTTGGTGTTGAGGTATCCTACAAGCTGTAAAGTTGTGGGTGAAAAGGAAGGATGCTTCAACTTGGAAAATAGGTTTAGAAGGGACACTAAGAAAGGAACTTGCTCTGAAATGTCTTTTGAAAAGTATTTCTTGGTGTTGAGGTATCCAAAAAACTGTAAAGTAAAGTTTTGGGCGAAAAGGAAGGATGCATCAATTTGTAAAATGGGTTTAGGATGGACATTAAGAAATGAGCTTACTCTGATATGTCTTTTTTAAGGTATTTCTTAACGTTGAGGTAACCAAAAAGATATTAGGTTGTTTGTGAAATGTATTGATTGTTCAACTTAACATATTAGTGTAGGAGGAATGAAAAGAACGGAACTTGATCTTATATGTCATTTTAGAATTATATTTAGGTGTTGAAGTATCCAAAAAGCTTTAAAGTAAAGTTGTGGGTGTAAAGGATGGGTACTTCAATTTATAAAATGGAAAATGGGTTTAGGAGGGACATTAAGAAAGGAACTTGTTCTGAAATGTCTTTTGAAAAGTATTTCTTGGGTGTTGAGGTATCCAAAAAGCTGTAAAGTAAAGTTGTGAGCTAAAAGGAAGGATGCTTCAACTTGTAAAATGGGTTTAGGAGGGACATTAAGAAAGGAGCTTGCTCTGGAATGTCTTTTGAAAAGTATTTCTTGGTGTTGAGGTATCCAAAAAGCTGTAAAGTAAAGTTGTGGGTGAAAAGGAAGGATGCTTTATGTTGGAAAATGGGTTTAGGAGGGACATTAAGAAAGGAACTTGCTCTGAAATGTCTTTTGAAAAGTATGTCTTGGTGTTGAGGTATCCAAAAAGCTGTAAAGTTGTGGGTGAAAAGGAAGGATGCTTCAACTTGTAAAATGGGTTTAGGAGGGACATTAAGAAAGGAACTTGCTGTGAAATGTCTTTTGAAAAGTATTTCTTGGTGTTGAGGTATCCAAAAAGCTGTAAAGTAAAATTGTGGTGAAAAGGAAGGATGCTTCAACTTGTAAAATGTGTTTAGGAGGGACATTAAGAAAGGAACTTGCTCTGAAATGTCTTTGAAAAGTATTTCTTAGTGTTGATATATCCAAAAATCCGTAGTGGAAATTTGTTGTGGAAAAGGAATGATTTTTCAACTTGTAAAATGTGCTTAGAAGGAATATTAAGAAGGGATCTTGCTCTGAAATGTATTTTGAAAAGTAATTTCTTGGTGTTGAGGTATACAAAAAGCTGTAAAGAAATATTGTTGGGGAAAAGGAAGGACGCTTCAACTTGTAAAATGGGTTTAGGAGGGACATTAAGAAAGGAACTTGCTCTGAAATGTCTTTTGAAAAGTATTTCTTGGTGTTGAGGTATCCAAAAAGCTGTAAAGTTGTGGGATGAAAAGGAAGGATGCTTCAACTTGTAAAATGGGTTTAGAAGGGACATTAAGAAAGGAACTTGCTCTGAAATGTCTTTTGAAAAGTATTTCTTGGTGTTGAGATATCCAAAAAGCTGTAAAGTAAAGTTTTGGTGAAAAGGAAGGATGCTTCAACTTGTAAAATGGGTTTAGGAGGTACATTTAGAAAGGAACTTTCTCTGAAATATCTTTTAAATGGTATTTCTTGGGGTTGTGGTATCCAAAAAGCTGAAAAGTATTGGTGTGGTTGAAAAGGATGGTTGCTTCAAGTTGTAAAATGGGTTTAGGAGGGAAATTAAGAAAGGAACTTGCTCTGAAATGCCTTATAAAAGTCTTTCTTGGTGTTGAGATATCCAAAAAGCTGCAAAGTAAAGTTGTGGGTAAAAAGGAAGGGAACTTCAACTTGTAAAATGGGTTTAGGAGTGACATTAAGAAAGGAACTTGCTCTGAAATGCCTTTTGAAAAGTATTTCTTGGTGTTGAGGTATCCAAAATGCTGTAAAGTAAATTTGTGGGTGATTGGATGGGTACTTCAACTTGTAAAATCGGTTTGGAAGGGACATTAAGAAAGGGACTTGTTCTGAAATGTCTTTTGAAAAGTATTTCTTGGGTGTTGAGGTATCCAAAAAGCTGTAAAGTAAAGTTGTGGGTGAAAAGGAAGGATGCTTCAACTTGTAAAATGGGTTTAGGAGGGACATTAAGAAAGGAACTTGGTCTGAAATGTCTTTTGAAAAGTATTTCCAGGTGTTGAGGTATCCAAAAAGCTGTAAAGTAAAGTTGTGGGTTTAAAGGATGGGTACTTCAATTTGTAAAATGGGTTTAGGATGGACATTAAGAAAGGAACTGGTTCTGAAATGCCCTTTGAAAAGTATTTCTTGGGTGTTGAGGTATCCAAAAAGCTGTAAAGTAAAGTTGACATAAAGAAAGGAATTTGCTCTGAAATGTCTTTTGAAAAGTATTTCTTGGTGTTGAGGTATCCTACAAGCTGTAAAGTTGTGGGTGAAAAGGAAGGATGCTTCAACTTGGAAAATAGGTTTAGAAGGGACACTAAGAAAGGAACTTGCTCTGAAATGTCTTTTGAAAAGTATTTCTTGGTTTTGAGTTATCCAAAAAACTGTAAAGTAAAGTTTTGGGTAAAAAGGAAGGATGCTTCATGTTGGAAAATGGGTTTAGGAGGGACATTAAGAAAGGAACTTGCTCTGAAATGTCTTTTGAAAAGTATTTCTTAGTGTTGAGGTATCCAAACAGCTGTAAAGTTGTGGGTGAAATGGATTGATGGTTCAACTTGAAAAATTGGTCTATGAGGAACGATAAGATAGGAACTTGCTCTGATATGTCTTTGAGAAGTATATCTTTGTGATTAGGTATCCAAAAAGATGTAAAGTAAAGTTGTGGGTGAAATGGATGGGTACTTCAACTTGTAAAATGGGTTTAGGATGGACATTAAGAAAGGAACTGGTTCTGAAATGCCCTTTTAAAAGTATTTCTTGGGTGTTGAGGTATCCAAAAAGCTGTAAAGTAAAGTTGTGAGTGAAAAGGAAGGATGCTTCAACTTGTAAAATGGGTTTAGGAGGGACATTAAGAAAGGAACTTGTTCTGAAATGTCTTTTGAAAAGTATTTCTTGTGTGTTGAGGTATCCAAAATGATGTAAAGTAAAGTTGTGAGTGAAAAGGAAGGATGCTTCAACTTGTAAAATGGGTTTAGGAGGGACATTAAGAAAGGAACTTGCTCTGGAATGTCTTTTGAAAAGTATTGCTTGATCTTGAGGTATCCAAAAAGCTGTAAAGTTGTTTGTGAAAAGGAAGGATGCTTCAACTTGTAAAATGGGTTTAGGAGGGACATTAAGAAAGGAATGTGCTCTGAAATGTCTTTTAAAAATTATTTCTTGGTGTTGAGGTATCCAAAAAGCTGTAAAGTAAAGTTGTGGGTGTATAGGAATGTTGCTTCAACTTTCAAAATGGGTGTAGGAGGGACAGTAAGAAAGGGCTTTGATCTGAAATGTCTTTTTAAAAGTTTATCTTGGTGTTGAGGTATCCAAAAAGCTGTAAAGTAAAGTTGTGGGTGAAAAGGAAGGATGCTTCAACTTGTAAAATGGGTTTATGAGGGACATTAAGAAACGAACTTGCTCTGAAATGTCTTTTGAAAAGTATTTCTTGGGTGTTGTGGTATCCAAAAAGCTGTAAAGTAAAGCTTTGGGTGAAAAGGAAGGGAACTTCAACTTGTAAAATGGGTTTAGGAGGGAGATTAAGATAGGAACTTGCTCTGAACTGCCTTTTGAAAGGTATTTCTTGGTGTTGAGGTATCCAAAAAGCTGAAAAGTAAATTTGTGGGTGATTGGATGGGTACTTCAACTTGTAAAATGGGTTTGGAAGGGACATTAAGAAAGGGACTTGTTCTGAAATGTCTTTTGAAAAGTATTTCTTGGGTGTTGAGGTATCCAAAAAGCTGTAAAGTAAAGTTTTGGGTGAGAAGGAAGGATGCTTCAACTTGTAAAATGGGTTTAGGAGGGACATTAAGAAAGGAACTTGGTCTGAAATGTCTTTTGAAAAGTATTTCCAGGTGTTGAGGTATCCAAAAAGCTGTAAAGTAAAGTTGTGGGTGTAAAGGATGGGTACTTCAATTTGTAAAATGGGTTTAGGATGGACATTAAGAAAGGAACTTGTTCTGAAATGCCCTTTGAAAAGTATTTCTTGAGTGTTGAGGTATCCAAAAAGCTGTAAAGTAAAGTTGACATAAAGAAAGGAATTTGCTCTGAAATGTCTTTTGAAAAGTATTTCTTGGTGTTGAGGTATCCTAGAAGCTGTAAAGTTGTGGGTGAAAAGGAAGGATGCTTCAACTTGGAAAATAGGTTTAGAAGGGACACTAAGAAAGGAACTTGCTCTGAAATGTCTTTTGAAAAGTATTTCTTGGTGTTGAGGTATCCAAAAAACTGTAAAGTAAAGTTTTGGGTGAAAAGGAAGGATGCTTCATGTTGGAAAATGGGTTTAGGAGGGACATTAAGAAAGGAACTTGCTCTGAAATGTCTTTTGAAAAGTATTTCTTAGTGTTGAGGTATCCAAAAAGCTGTAAAGTTGTGGGTGAAAAGGAAGGATGCTTCAACTTGAAAAATGGGTTTAGGAGGGACATTAAGAAAGGAACTTGCTCTGAAATGTCTTTTGAAAAGTATTTCTTGGTGTTGAGGTATCCAAAAAGCTGTAAAGTAAAGTTCTGGGTGAAAAGGATGGGTACTTCAATTTGTAAAATGGGTTTAGGATGGACATTAAGAAAGGAACTGGTTCTGAAATGCCCTTTGAAAAGTATTTCTTGGGTGTTGAGGTATCCAAAAAGCTGTAAAGTAAAGTTGTGGGCGAAAAGGATGGATGCTTCAACTTGTAAAATGGGTTTAGGATAGATATTAAGAAAGGACCTTGTTCTGAAATGTCTTTTGAAAAGTATTTCTTGGGTGTTGAGGTATCAAAAATGATGTAAAGTAAAGTCGTGGGTGAAAAGGAAGGATGCTTCAACTTGTAAAATGGGTTTAGGAGGGACATTAAGAAAGGAACTTGCTCTGAAATGTCTTTTGAAACGTATTTCATGGTGTTGAGGTATCCAAAAAGCTGTAAAGTAAAGTTGTGGGTGAAATGAAAGGATGTTTTATGTTGTAAAATGGGTTGAGGAGGGACATTAAGATAGGAACTTGCTCTGAAATTTATTTTGAAAAGTATTTCTTGGCTTTGAGGTATAAAAATAGCTGTAAAGTATTGGGTGAAATGGATTGATTCTTCAACTTGTAAAATTAGTTTGGGAGGGATATTAAGAAAGGAACTTGCTGTGAAATGTCTTTTGAAAAGTATTTCTTTGTGTTGAGGTATCCAAAAAGCTGTAAAGTAAAATTGTGGTGAAAAGGAAGGATGCTTAAACTTGTAAAATGGGTTTAGGAGGGAAAGTAAGAAAGCAACTTGCTCTGAAATGTCTTTTGAAACGTATTTCTTAGTGTTTAGTTATACAAAAAGCTGAAAAGTACAGTTGGTGGTGAAAAGGAAGGATGCTTCAACTTGTAAATTGGGTTTAGGAGGGACATTAGGAAAGGAACTTGCTCTGAAATGTCTTTTTAAAAGGTATTTCTTGGGTGTTGAGGTATTCGAAAAGCTGTAAAGTAAAGTTGTGGGGAAAAGGATTGATGCTTCAACTTGTAAAATGGGTTTAGAATGGACATTAAGAAAGGAACTTGCTCTGAAATGTCTTTTGAAAGGTATTTCTTGGTGTTGAGGTATCCAAAAAGCTGTAAAGTTCTGGGATGAAAAGGAAGGATGCTTCAACTTGTAAAATGGGTTTAGAAGGGACATTAAGAAAGGAACCTTCTGTGAAATGTCTTTTGAAAAGTATTTCTTGGTGTTGAGGTAACCAAAAAGCTGTAAAGTAAAGTTGTGGGGGAAAAGGAAGGATGCTTCAACTTGTAAAATGGGTTGAGGAGGGACATTAAGAAAGGAACATGCTCTGAAATGTCTTTTGAAAAGTATTTCTTGGTGTTGAGGTATCCAAAAAGCTGTAAAGTAAATTTGTGGGTGAAAAGGAAGGATGCTTCAACTTGTAAAATGGGTTTATTAGGGACATTAAGAAAGGAACTTGCTCTGAAATGTCTTTTGAAAAGTATTTCTTGGTGTTGAGGTATCCAAAAAGCTGTAAAGTCAAGCTGTGGGTGAAAAGGAAGGATGCTTCAACTTGTAAAATGGGTTTAGGAGGGACATTAAGAAAGGAACTTGCTCTGAAATGTCTTTTGAAAAGTATTTCTTGGGTGTTGAGGTATCCAAAAAGCTGTAAAGTAAAGTTGTGGGTGAAAAGGAAGGGAACTTCAACTTGTAAAATGGGTTTAGGAGGGAGATTAAGAAAGGAACTTGCTCTGAAATGCCTTTTGAAAGGTATTTCTTGGTGTTGAGGTATCCAAAAAGCTGTAAAGTAAATTTGTGGGTGATTGGATGGGTACTTCAACTTGTAAAATGGGTTTGGAAGGGACATTAAGAAAGGGACTTGTTCTGAAATGTCTTTTGAAAAGTATTTCTTGGGTGTTGAGGTATCCAAAAAGCTGTAAAGTAAAGTTGTGGGTGAGAAGGAAGGATGCTTCAACTTGTAAAATGGGTTTAGGAGGGAAATTAAGAAAGGAACTTGGTCTGAAATGTCTTTTGAAAAGTATTTCCAGGTGTTGAGATATCCAAAAAGCTGTAAAGTAAAGTTGTGGGTTTAAAGGATGGGTACTTCAATTTGTAAAATGGGTTTAGGATGGACATTAAGAAAGGAACTGGTTCTGAAATGCCCTTTGAAAAGTATTTCTTGGGTGTTGAGGTATCCAAAAAGCTGTAAAGTAAAGTTGACATAAAGAAAGGAATTTGCTCTGAAATGTCTTTTGAAAAGTATTTCTTGGTGTTGAGGTATCCTACAAGCTGTAAAGTAAAGTTGTGGGTGAAAAGGAAGGATGCTTCAACTTGGAAAATAGGTTTAGAAGGGACACTAAGAAAGGAACTTGCTCTGAAATGTCTTTTGAAAAGTATTTCTTGGTGTTGAGGTATCCAAAAAACTGTAAAGTAAAGTTTTGGGCGAAAAGGAAGGATGCTTCATGTTGGAAAATGGGTTTAGGAGGGACATTAAGAAAGGAACTTGCTCTGAAATGTCTTTTGAAAAGTATTTCTGGGTGTTGAGGTATCCAAAAAGCTGTAAAGTTGTGGGTGAAAAGGAAGGATGCTTCAACTTGTAAAATGGGTCTAGGAGGGACGTTAAGAAAGGAACTTGCTCTGAAATGTCTTTTAAGAGGTATTTATTGGTGTTGAGGTATCCAAAAAGCTGTAAAGTAAAGTTGTGGGTGTAAAGGATGGGTACTTCAATTTGTAAAATGGGTTTAGGATGGACATTAAGAAAGGAACTGGTTCTGAAATGCCCTTTTAAAAGTATTTCTTGGGTGTTGAGGTATCCAAAAAGCTGTAAAGTAAAGTTGTGGGTGAAAAGGAAGGATGCTTCAACTTGTAAAATGGGTTTAGAAGGGATATTAAGAAATGAACTTGATCTGAAATGTCTTTTGAAAATTATTCCTTGGGTGTTGAGGTATCCAAAAAGCTGTAAAGTAAAGTTTTGAGTGAAAAGGAAGGATGCTTCAACTTGTAAAATGGGTTTAGGAGGGACATTAAGAAAGGAACTTTCTCTGTAATGTCTTTTGAAAAGTATTTCTTGATCTTGAGGTATCCAAAAAGCTGTAAAGTTGTTTGTGAAAAGGAAGGATGCTTCAACTTGTAAAATGGGTTTAGGAGGGACATAAAGAAAGGAACTTGCTCTGAAATGTCTTTTGAAAAATATTTCTTGGTGTTGAGGTATCCAAAAAGCTGTAAAGTAAAGGTGTGGGTGAAAAGGAAGGGTGCTTCAACTTGTAAAAATGGGTTTAGCATGGGCTTTAAGAAAGGAACTTGCTCTGAAATGTCTTTTGAAAGGTATTTCTTGGTGTTGATGTATCCAAAAAGCTGCAAAGTTAAGTTGTGGGTGAAAAGGGAGGTTGCTTCAACTTGTAAAATGTGTTTAGGAGGGACAATAAGAAAGGAACTTGCTCTGAAATGTCTTTTGAAAAGTATTTCTTGGTGTTGAGGTATCCAAAAAGCTGTAAAGTAATGTTGTTGGTGAAAGGGAAGGACCCTTCAACTTGTAAAATGGGTTTAGGAGGGACATTAAGAAAGGAACTTGCTCTGAAATGTCTTTTGAAAAGTATTTCTTGGTCTTGAGGTATCCAAAAAAGCTGTAAAGTAAAGTTGTGGATGAAAAGGACGGATGCTTCAACTTGTAAAATGGGTTTAGAAGGGACACTAAGAAAGGAACTTGCTCTGAAATGTCTTTTGAAAAGTTTTTCTTGGTGTTGAGGTATCCAAAAAGCTGAAAAGTATAGTTGTGGGTGAAAAGGAAGGATGCTTCAACTTGTAAAATGGGTTTAGGTGGGACATTAAGAAAGGAACTTGCTTTGAAATGTCCTTTGAAAAGTATTTCTTGGGTGTTGAGGTATCCAAAAAGCTGTAAAGTAAAGTTGTGGGTGTAAAGGATGGGTACTTCAATTTGTAAAATGGTTTTAGGATAGACATTAAGAAAGGAACTTGCTCTGAAATGTCTTTTGAAAAGTATTTCTTGGTGTTGAGGTATCCAAAAAGCTGTAAAGTAAAGTTTTGAGTGATAAGGAAGGATGTTTCAACTTGTAAAATGGGTATAGGAGGGATATTAAGAAAGGAACTTGCTCTGAAATGTCTTTTGAAAAGTATTTCTTGGGTGTTGAGGTATCCAAAAAGCTGTAAAGTAAAGTTGTGAGTGAAAAGGAAGGTTCTTTCAAGTTGGAAAATGGGTTTAGAAGGGACATTAAGAAAGGAACTTGTTCTGAAATGTCTTTTGAAAAGTATTTCTTGGGTGTTTAGGTATCCAAAAAGCTGTAAAGTAAAGTTGTGAGTGAAAAGGAAGGATGCTTCAACTTGTAAAATGGGTTTAGGAGGGACATTAAGAAAGGAACTTGCTCTGAAATGTCTTTTGAAAAGTATTGCTTGATCTTGAGGTATCCAAAAAGATGTTAAGTAAAGTTGTGTGTGAAAAGGAAGGATGCTTCAACTTGTAAAATGGGTTTGGCATCCTTAAAAAGATGTTAAGTAAAGTTGTGTGTGAAAAGGAAGGATGCTTCAACTTGTAAAATGGGTTTGGCATCCCTGCGCTGTCCCATTTGAAATTACTGGGAAACCCTTTGCCGCGTTAATGTCTTCATCGCTAAGATCAAAACATTCGCCCGGAAACAATTTTCATGGAAGAACTCCAAAGACATAAATAAACATTCGCTCGGAAACAATTCTCTTTGGAAATACATCAAAGACATTAATAGACTTCGCCCATTCCTTTTTCATGACAAATCAATCAATCTTGACATCACCTGTCAGACATTAATCAATTTCTGTCCCCGTTAGACTCAATAATCCAGAAAACATCCATCAAAGTGAGAAAGTTCCTGTTTTTTCATTCTCACTGACACAAACCATAAAACATACATAAATTACTGTTGACATCATAGAAAAACATCAAATAAATTGACCGACACACATAACCGTCCAAGAAACAACCATAAATGTGAGAAAATTCCTGTTTTTTCAAGTGAGAAAAATTCTGTTTTTTCATTCTCAGTGAGAAAACCATAAACCACGTGGTTCTGTCAGCGTTACACTAAATTGTAGATAGCAGCAGGGGTGAATCGTCGCGCTGGTACCTCCCTTTCTACTCAAATGCACCGGATAAATATTTTGAGATAACTCTTTTGTTAAGAATAGTTCAAAGGTCAGATAATTAAAACTTTGGTGTCGACACAGCCCCCCGGGCCGGCGGTGGGTGTTTTAAGTTATGTCCATGGAGTATATATGGTTCTTATGAAAGAGATAATTCTATAAGCTTAAAAGAGGGGTCATTTGATTTAAAACTGAAAGTTCTAGTTCAATTTTTAAGAGCCAAAAGAGATCCGAGGGCAACTCGTCCCCCATGCCCTTTTTTCCAAAACCCATCTGATAAAATTTTTTAGATAGCCATTTTGTTTAAAACAGTCCAAAAGTCAGATAAGAAAAACTCCGGTGTCGACCCAACCCCCAAGGGCCTAGGAGCAGGCATTGTAAGTTATGCGATGGAGGCACACATGGTTCTTAAAAAATTTGAGATATTTATTTTTTATAGTTCAAACATCAAATCCAAAACCTGTGGGGTCACACAACCCCCCAGATTCCAGGGGCAAGTGTTCTAAGTTATGCCCTGGAGTCCTATAAGGTTTTTTATGTAAGGTATGTTCATATAAATCTAGAAGGTGGCTCATTTGATTAGAAATTGAAAGTTCTAGTTTACTTTTTAAGAGTCAAAAGAGATCTGAACCCAACTAGTGCCCCCTAGTCCCTTTTTTCCAAATCCATCAGGTGCACATTTTGAGATTCAAGTCAGATAAGAAAAACTCTGGTGTCGACGCAACCCACAGAGCCCAGGGGCAGGCTTTGTAAGTTTTGCTCTCGAGGCATACATGGTTCTTTTAAGTTTTGAGGTATGTGTTTTATCAAGATGATTCAAACATCAAACAAACCCTCCCCCCTCCCTTGACACAAACACCCTCTTTTCCCCAAATGTATCAAATGAAAATTTTGATGTAACCTGTTTGTTTGAAATCGTCCAACGATAAGATAACAAAAACTTTGTTTTCAATATCCCCCCCCCCCAGATCCAGAGGAAGGGTTGTGACTTCACCGCGGTGGTATATAAGGTTTTTATGGAAGAGGTGGTCGTATAAACTTTGGAGGGAACACAAATGATTAGAAATTGAGGGTTCGAATTCACCTTTTAAGAGTCAAAAGTAATCTGATGGTGACTAGCCCCTCCCTCTCCCTCCCTACCTTCCTTTCACCAAATGTGTCCAATCGATTTTTATATAGCCATTTTGTTTAAAATAGACCAAAGATAATATAACACAAACTACAGGGATAAAACAGCCCCCTCCCCCAGAATCGAATGGGAAGTGTTTTAAAATGTGCCCTAGGGGCATATAAGGCTTTTAGGGAAGGGATGGTCGTACAAACTTCGGAAGGAGGTTATTCAATTGTAAATCATTATTACTAGTTCCCCTCTCAAGAGTGAAAAGTGATCGGAGGGCAACCTGCGTTGCCTATAGTAAAGGTCATTCGGCTCCAATCTGTTTTTCCCCTGAGGCACTTTATGTTGAAGGAGTCGTTGCATAAACTTCGGAAGGGGCTCATTCGATTGGAAATCGGAAGTTTAATCTGAGGGCAACTAGCCCACGCCTTTTTTCCCCAGATGCATCCTATAAAACAGTCACTTTGTTAAAATAGTTCAATTATTGTGTAACGTAAACTTTGGGGTCAATACATCCCCCCACGGCCCAGGGGCAGGCTTTGTAAGCTATTCCTTGGGGACATATATGGTTCATATGGAAGAGATGCTCGTATAAACTTCAGAGAGGGCTTATTTGATTGAAAATTGAAGGTTATATTTCACTTTTTAAGAGTCAACAGAGATCCTTTTCGTCAAACCCTTCAAAAAAAATAAGATAGCCATTTTGTTAAAAATAGTTCAAAGGTCAGATAAGAAAAACTCCTGTGTCGACGCAACCCCCAGGGGCCGAGGACAGGCGTTGTAAGTTATGCTCTGGGGGCATATATAGTTCTTATAGAACAGATGCTTGCATTAAACTTAAGAGAGGGCTCATTTTATTTGAAATTGAAAGCTCTAGTTCAGTTTTCAAGAGTCAAAAGAGATAGGGGGACAACTAGCCCCCCCACGCCCTTTTCCCCCAAATGTATCTGCTAAATATTTTGAGATAACCATCTTTTTAAAAATAGTTCTAAGGTCAGATAACTAAAACTCCGGTGTCGACACCCCCCCCCCCCTCCCCGAGGTCTGGGGGAAGGCGTTGTGAGTTATGCCTTGGGGGCATATATGGTTCTTATTGAAAGGATGCTCGTATATACTTCAGAGTGGGCTCATTGGATTAAAAATTGAAAGTTTTAGTTCTCTATTTAAGAGTCAAAAGAGATCTGATCGCAACTAGCCTTCCCCCCACCCACATGCCCTTTTTCCTCTGACCCATCTGAAAAGTTTTTTAAGATAGCTATTTTTCTAAAAATAATTCAAAGATCATATAACGAAAACTCCGGGCCGAAACAATTCCTCAGGGCCTAGGGAGTCGGTTTTTCAGTCCTTTAGGCATTTATGGTTCTTATGGAAGGGAATCTCGTATGAACTTTAGAGAGGGCTCATTTGAATGGAGATTGAAAGTTCTTGTTCACTGCTTAAGAGTCAAAAGAGATCGGAGGGAAACATGCTCCCCCATGCCCTTTTTTCCCCAAACCCATCCGATACAAATTTTTATATAGCTATTTTTTTTTAAAAATAGTTCAAAGGTCAGATAACTAAAACTCCGGTGTTGACACAATTCCCTGGGACTGGGGGCAGGTGTTTTAAGTTTTTTCCTTGGGGCATATAGGGTTATAATGAAAAGGATAATTCTAGAAACTTTCGAGATGGCTCATTTGATTGGAAACTGAAAGTTCTAATTCACTTTTTAAAAATCAAAAGAGATCCAAGGCCAACTAGCCCCTCCACGCCCTTTTTTTCTAAGAGCCATCTAATAAAAATTTTGAGATAGCCATTTTAACAAAAATAGTCCCAAAAGTCAGCTAAGAAAAAGTCCGATGTCGACGCAACTCCCCAGAGCTTAAGGACAGGCTTTGTAATTTATTTTCTGGGGGCATACATGGTTCTTGTAAATTTTGAGGTATTCTATTTTTTTTTAAAATAGTTCGAACGTTAAATAAAAAACAAACTCTGGGGTCATACACCTCCCCCCCCCCATCCACCCAGAGCCCAGGAGCAAGTGTTTTAAATTATGCCCCGACGGTGTATAAGGTTCTTATGTAAGGGGTGGTCGTATAAACTTCGAAGGTGGCTCACTTGATTAGAAATTGGAAGTTCTAGTTTACTTTTTAGAGTCAAAAGAGATCCGAGCCCAACAAGCACCCCTAGCCCTTTTTTCCCAAATCCATTCAATCCACATTTTGAGATCCAAGTAAAATAAGAAAAATCTCCGGTGTCTACGCGACCCCAAGGGCCCAGGGGCAGGCTTTTTAAGTTATGTTCTGGGGGCATAATAGTTCTTATAAATTTTGAGGTATCTGGTTTGTGGAATAGTTCAGACAATAAACAAAAAACTCTGGGGTCGTAAAACCCCCCCATAGCCCAGGGACAAGTGTTTGAGTTGTGCCCCAGAGGTATATAAGGTTCTTATGTGAGGGATGGTCCTATAATCGTTGAAGGTGGCTGATTTGACGGAGGACATGTCCGTCACCCCCCCTCCCTCACCCCGAATCAAGGGGCATGTTTTCTAGAATCGATTCTATAAATACATTATACATTTTTGAAAATGTGTTAGATGATTTTTCAGTACTGAACAATAAGCACTATGGAAAATTTTGATAAATTTTTCAACCGTTAATGCTTGTAATATGTTACGATAAATCGCAGACTATGGTTTCTTTTAGGGGGAGAGATAAAATATTTCTTCCAGAATTTATCAAATTTAATAAGAATTCCTGGAATTTTAAATATGTCAGTGTATGGTTGCCGAGACAAAGGAACCCTTATAAATTACTTGACATTAGTAGAAGGCTATTTTATACTCCGATCACGCACCCCTGTTGCCACCTACAACTTTTTTTAACACCAAATATGGGCATAGAGTCCCTAGGGAGAACACGTGGTTTATGGGGTCAATGACCTCTTTCTCCAGGTGTGTTTTTGGCACGCTCGAGGCGAATGTTTTGATCTAGGAAAGAGTGTTTGTTGTTGTTGTTTTTGGCCAAGTGCCCGCTAGGGAAGAATGTTATGATGTCAGGAAAGAGTATTTGTTGTTGTTGTTGTTTTGGGCAAGCTCCCAGCGAATGTCAAGGGAGAACACGTGGTTAATCAAAGTGGGACACCTGTGCTGACAGTCATTAATCAAATTGTTTCCGGGCAAAGTTTAATAGTGTCTGACAGATGACGTCAAGTTAATTTGGAGTTCGACCAGAATTGTTTCCGAGGCAAAGTTTAGATCACACATGACAGATGATGTCATGATTGATTGATTGACATGAAAGGGGAATTAATTTGTTGTTTCTAAGGGGAATTATTGATTCACGAAAGGGGAATTAATTTGTTGTTTCTAAAGAGAATCGTTTCCGAGCGAATGTTTTGATCTTAGCGCTGAAGTGATTAGCGCGCGAAAAGGATTCTTTGTAATTTCAAATGTGAAAGCACAGGGATGCCAAAAACAAAAGGAACTCGCTGCAATTACGTTTAGGGATTATTTGGGCGAAACCGTTTTAGCCATTATAGGGAATTATTTCGGCGAAACAGTTAGAGACATTTTAAAAGATGATTTTAGAAGAGAATTTGAGGGTAAAACTCTGTGGTCGTTATAATACACAAGTTGCATTTCAAGAGTATCGTGAAATCCTCGAACCCCACCCCACAGTGTCCGCATACCCCACCCCAACCCCGAAGGCATCCCTCAGGGTCCCCAGTGCCCCCCCGGCTCCACAAATCCCACCCGAAAACTCAAGGGCCCCCCGGCCCTCCAAAGGCTCCTGAGCCCCCATTATAATACTTTTTATGGCTTTATTATATCTTTTTAGAACAAATTATTATTTTAGGGAATTATTTTGGTGAAACACTTAGAGTCAATTTAAAAGATGATTTAAAAGATGACTTTAGAAGTGGAATTGAGGGTGAGACTCTGTGGTCGTTATAATACACAACTTCCATTTGAACAGTGTTGTGAGGCCCCCTACCACAACCCCAAAGGGTTCCGATCCCCCCAGCCCAACCCCGAAGGAAGCCCCCGGTCCTCAAAGGTCTCCCCAAGCTTCCAAAGGGCCCCCGGACCCCCAAAGGCCCTCACCCGGTCCCCAAAGGTCCACCGGGCTCCCAAAGGACCAATCGGCGCTCAAGGGTCCCCCAGACCCCCAAAGGCCCTCCCCGGGCTCCCGAAGGCCCTCCCCTGGTCCTCAAAGGTCCCCCAGGCTCCCAAAGGGCCACCGGACCCTCAAAGGCCCTCCCCTGGTCCCCAAAGGTCCACCGGGCTCCCAAAGGACCAATCGGCCCTCAAGGGCCCCCCAGACCTCAAAAGGTCTTGCCCGGGCCCCCAAAGGCCCTTCCCGGTCCCCAAAGGTCCCCCGGGCTCCCAAAGGACCACCCTGCCCTCAAGGGCCCCCGGATCCCCAAACGCCCTCCCCGGCCCCCCCCCCCCCAAAGAGTCCCCTCTCCATTTTTTAATACTTTTTTATGGCTTTATTATATCTTTTCAGAACAAATTCCTTCCATAATGTCATTCCTAAACCCATTTTCCAACTTGAAGTACTTATCTTTTTCACCCACAACTGTACTTTATAGCTTTTTGGATACCTCAACACCAAGAAATACTTTTCAAAGACCATTTCAGAGCAACTTCTTTTCTTAATGCTCATTCTAAACCCATTTTCCAACTTGAAGAATCCATTCTTTTCACCCACAACTATACTTTACAGCTTTTTGGATACCTCAACACCAAGAAATACCTTTCAAAGACCATTTCAGAGCAAGTTACTTTCTTAATGTCCCTCCTAAAGCCATTTTCCAACTTGAAGTACTTATCTTTTTCACCCACAACTATAATTTACAGGTTTTTGGATACCTCAACACCAAGAAATACTTTTCAACGACCATTTCAGAGCAAGTTACTTTCATAATGTCCCTCCTAAATCCATTTTCCGACTTGAAGTACTTATCTTTTTCACTCACAACAATACTTTACAGCTTTTTGGATACCTCAACACCAAGAAATACTTTTCAAAGACCATTTCAGAGCAAGTTACTTTCTTAATGTCCCTCCTAAACCCATTTTCCAACTTGAAGTACTTATCTTTTTCACCACAACTATACTTTACAGCTTTTGAGATACCTCAACAACAAGAAATACTTTTCAAAGACCATTTCAGAGCAAGTTCCTTTCTTAATGTCCCTCCTAATCCCATTTTCCAACTTGAAGCATCCATTCTTTTCACCCACAACTATACTTTACAGCTTTTTGGATACCTCAACACCAAGAAATACCTTTCAAAGATTATTTCAGAGCAAGTTACTTTCATAATGTCCATCCTAAACAAATTTTCTAACTTGAAGTACAGACCTTTTACACCCAAAACTGCAAATAACAAAGTTTTAGTTTACCTTAACACAAAGAAATTATAATAAATGAAACAAACATAGAAAGTAAATTAATGAATGACAATCCTAAAACCATAATCAAGCATTACTTAATTATCTTTTTCACCCACAACAATACTTTACAGCTTTTTGGATACCTCAACACCAAGAAATACTTTTCAAAGACCATTTCAGAGCAAGTGACTTTCTTAATGTCCCTCCTAAACCCATTTTCCAACTTGAAGTACTTATCTTTTTCAACACAACTATACTTTACAGCTTTTGATATACCTCAAAACCAAGAAATACTTTTCAAAGATCATTTCAGATCAAGTGCCTTTCTTAATGTCCTTCCTAAAACCATTTTCCAACTTGAAGTACTTATCCTTTTCACTCACAACAATACTTCACAGCTTTTTTGATACCTCAACATCAAGAAATAGTTATCAAAGACCATTTCGGAACAAGTTCCTTTCTTAATGTCCCTCCTAAACCCATTTTGCAGCTTGAAGTACTTATCTTTTTCATCACAATCTACATTACAGCTTTTTGGATACCTCAGAACCAAGAAATACTTTTCATAGACCATTTCAGTGCAAGTGACTTTCATAATGTTCCTCCTAAACCCATTTTCCAACTTTAAGTAATTACCTTTTTCACTCACAACTGTAGTTTACAGCTTTTTTGTTACCTCAGCATACATAAATACTTTTCAAGTAACATGTCGGAGCAAAGTACTTTCGAAATTTCAATCCTAAACCAAGTTTCCAACTTGAAGGACTTATACTTTTCATCTAAAAGGTACGCCACACAATTTGGGATACCTCAACACCATGAAATTCTTTTCAAATATTATTTCGTAACAAGTTCATTTCTTAATGACACTCCTAAAACCATTTTACAACTTTAAGTACTTAAATTTTTAACCAACAACAATACTCTAAAGCTTTTTGGATACCTAAACACCAAGAAATACTTTTCAAAAACCATTTCAGAGCAAATTACTTTCTTAATGTCCCTCCTAAACCTATTTTGCAACTTGAATTACTTATCTTTTTCACCACAACTATGCCTTACTGCTTTTTTGTTATCACAACTACAATTTATACTTTACAAAGACCATTCCAGTGAAATTTACTTTCTTAATGTCCATTATAAACCTATTTTGCAACATAAATTACTACTCTTTTCACTCAAAACAATACTTTACAGTTTTTGGATCAAACATCACCAAGTCCTACCTTTCAAATACCATATAATAGCAAGTTCATATTTTAATGATACCTCTCAAACCAGTTTCCAACTTGACGTCATTATATTTTTCACCCACAACTAGACCTTAGAGCTTTTTGGATACCTCAACACTAAGAAATACTTTTCAAAGACCATTTCAGAGCAAGTTACTTTCTTAATGTCCCTCCTAAAACCATTTTCCAACTTGAAGTACCTATCTTTTTGACCCACTTTCTCAATGAAAAAGAAATTAGTTTTTAATCAATTTTAATTTTCCAAATAATATAACAATTTTCCACTTCGGTTCAGAATTTTCTCAAAGGGATGAAAAAATTTAAAATAATGTTCCAAATTTTTCATAGAAGATATAAAAATTCAAGTTCCCTTCTGAATTTAACCAAAGAACACACTTCAATTCCAATTTTTCCCGAGAAATCAAAAATCTTCCCCTTCAGTTCTTTATTTCACAAGGAAACAAAGAAATTTAATGTCCAATTCTAATTTTTCGGTTAAAGATATAAAAAGTAATACCATACTTGTGAATATTTTCCCGGAAGATAAAATGTTACATTTCAATTTAAGATTTTCTCAACGAAGTCAAGGATATTTCAAGTTCTCTTCTGAACTTTACCCAAGAATACGCTCTAATTCTAATTTCTTCAGAGAAAACAAAAATCTTCCACTTCAGTTTTTTATTTCAAAAAGACACAAATAAATTTAACGTTCTATTATAATTTTTGGTGTAAGATAGAAAAAGTAATACCACACTTGTGAATATTGTCACGGAAAATAAAAATTTCCAGCTCAATTTTAAATTTTCTCAATGAAGTGAAGGAAAGCTCAAGTTCTGTACTGAATTTTACCAAAGAACACAACACAGTTCTAATTTCTCCAGAGAAAATAAGAATCCTCCACTTAAGTTCTATATTTCACAAAGACATAAAGAAATTTAAAGTTCAATTTTAAATTTTTCGGTGGAAGATAGGAAAAGCAATACCGTACTTGTGAAATATTTTCACGGAAGATAAAAAAGTTCTAGTTCAATTTTAAATTTTCTCAATGAAGCTAATGAGAGTTCAAGTTTTCTCTTCGGAACTTTACCAAAGAACACACTACAATTCTAATTTCTCCAGAGAAAACAAAAATCTTCCACTTCAGTTCTTTATTTCAAAAAGACATTAAGAAATTTAAAGTTCAATTCTAATTTTTCGGTGGAAGATAGAAAAAGTAATACCATACTTGCGAATATTTTCATGGAAGATAAAAAGTTCTAGTTCAATTCTAAATTTTCTCAACGAAGTGAAGAAAAGTTCTAGTTCAATTTTAAATTTTGTCAAAGAAATCAAGGATAGTTCAATTTGTCTTCTGAACTTTACCAAAGAAAACGCTTCGATTCTAATTTCTAAAGAAAAAACAAGAATCTTCCACTTAAGTTCTTTATTTCACATTGACACAAAGAAATTTAATGTTCAATTCTAATTTTTCGGTGGTAGTTAGAAAAAGTAATACCATACTTGTGAATATTTTCACGGAAAATAAAAAGTTCTAGTTCAATTTTAAATTTTCTCAATGAAGTGAAGAAAAGTTCATGTTCTCTACTGAATTTTACCAAAGAACACAATTTAATTCTAATTTCTCCAGAGAAAATAAAAATCTTCCACTTAAGTTCTTTAATTCACAAAGACATAAAGAAATTTTAAGTTCAATTCTAATTTTTCGGTGGAAGATAGAAAAAGCAACACCATACTTGTGAATATTTTCCCGGAAGATAAAAAGTTCTAGTTCAACTTAAAATTCTCTCAATGAATTGAAGGAAAGTTCAAGTTCTCTTCTGAATTTTCTCAATGAAAAAGAAATTAGTCATTGATTATTTCTATTTTTTCCAAATAATATAAAAATTTTACACTTTAGTTCAGATCTGTCTCGAAGAGATGAAAAATTTAAAATACTGTTCCAAATTTTTCACAGAATATAAAAAAGTTCAAGTTCTCTTCGGAATTTTACCAAAGAACACAATTCAATTCTAATTTCTCCAGAGAAAACAAAAATCTTCCACTTCAGTTCTTTATTTCACAAAGACATAAACAAATTTTAAGTTCAATTCTAAATTTTTCCGTGAAAGATAGAAAAAGTAATACCACACTTGTGAATATTTTCCCAGAAGATAAAAAGTTCTAGTTCAATGTAAAATTTTCTCAACGAAGTGAATAAAAATTCAAGTTCTCTATTGAATTTTACCAAAGAACACGATTCAATTCCAATTTACCTAGAGTAAAATAAAAATCTTCCACTTCAATTATTTATTTCACCAAGAAATAAAGAAATTTAAAGTTCAATTCTTAATTTTTCGGTGGCAGATAGAAAAGGTAATACCATACTTGTGAATATTTTCCCTGAAGATAAAAAGTTCTAGTTCAATTTAAAATTTTCTCATCAAAGTGAAGAAGAGTTCAAGTTCTATTCTGAATTTTACAAGAGAACACAAATTCAATTCTAATTTCACCAGAGAAAACAAAAATCTTCCACTTCAGTTCCTATATTTTACAATGACATAAAGAAATTTAAAGTACAATTCCAAATTTTTTGGTGGAAGATAGAAAAAGTAATATCAAACTTGTGAATATTTTCCTTGAAGATAAAAAGTTATAGTTCCATTTACAATTTTCGCAACGAAGTGAAGAAAAGTTCAAGTTATACTCTGAACTTTACCAAAGAACACACTTCAATTCTAATTTCTCCAGAGAAAAAAAAATCTTCCACTTCAGTTCTTTATTTCAAAAAGACATAAAGAAATTTAAAGTTCAATTCTAAATTTTTCGATGGGAGATAGAAAAATTAATACCACACTTTTGAATATTTTCACAAAAGATAATTACCATACATGTGATTATTTTCCTGGAAGATAAAAAGTTCTAGTTCAATTTAAAATTTTCACAACGAAGTGAAGAAAAGTTCAAGTTCTCTTCTGAATTTTCTTAAAGAAGTGAAAAAAGTTAGCTCAATTCTGAATTTTACCAATGAAAATGAAAAAAGCTTCCACTTCAGTTCTTAATTTCTCAAAGACATAAAACATTCAAAGTTCTCTTCTACTTTTTCCAAGAAAATAAAAAGGTTCCATTTCAGTTCAGGTTTGTTCTGAAAGAGATGAAAAATTTAAAGTTCTATTCTAATTTTAAATTAAATTTTAGCTCCTTTGTCTTATGGATTTACCCCTCAAATTTTTAAATTAGAAAATGAGGGACTCGTTCTATTATTAAAGGCAATCGTTCAAACTCATTCATCTAACCTCCAAGACAATAGCTTAGGCCAGATATAAATAAATATTAATAAATAAATATAAACATTTCTACATGTTTAAGTTAGGTTAGGTTAACTTATCATTAGCTCTCATGATAAGTTAAACTAAACTTTACCGGCGAGTATGGTTAGGTTCGGTTAGGCTAGATTAAGTTAGGTTAGATTAGGTTAGGTTAAGTTAGCTTAGGTTAGCCCACGTACGCGTCACTTAGGTTAGCTTAGGTTAGGTGAGAGACAGGCAAAAAGTTAGGTGTATGATTAGGTTAGGTTAGATTAAGTTAGGTTAGATTAAGTTAGGCTAGGCTAGGAGAGCCGACCTCCGCGCGCGTCCGTCGGCTACCCTCGCCGAACCTAACTTAACCTAACCTAACTTAATCTAACCTAACCTAACCCAATCATAAACCTAACTTTTTGCCTGTCTCTCACCTAACCTAAGCTAACCTAAGTGAAGCGTACGTGGGCTAACCTAACCTAACTTAATCTAACCTAATCTAACCTAACTTAATCTAGCCTAACCTGAGCTAACCATACTCGCCGGGAAAGGTTAGGTTAACTTATCATGAGCACTCATGACAAGTTAACCTAACCTAACTTAAACATGTAGAAATGTTTCTCTTTATTTATTAATATTTATTTATACCTAACCTAACCTATTGTTTTGGAGGTTACATGAGCGATTTTGAATGATTGTCTTTAATAATAGAACGAGTCCCTCATTTTCTAATTTAAAAATTTGAGGGGTAAATCCATAAGACAAAGGAGCTAAAATTTAATTTAAAATTAGAATAGAACTTTAAATTTTTCATCTCTTTGAGAAAAAACCTGAACTGAAATGGAACCTTTTTATTTTCTCGGAAAAATTAGAAGAGAACTTTGAATGTTTTATGTCTTTGATATATTAAGAACTGAAGTGGGAGCTCTTTTCATTTTTATGGTTAAAAGTCATAATTAGTATAAATATATTCCAAGCCATTTGGAAACTTCGAAGAGAGTTCAAAATTTTACTTTCTTTACTAAACACATTGAAGCTTGATCTAGAACTTTTTATCTTCCAGGAGAATTATAATGTATCGATGCATTATATTATTTGAAAATGTTACCAAGTATGGTATTAATTTTTTTACTCACCGAAAAATTTAGAATTGAACTTTAAATTTCTTTATGTCTTTGTGAAATAAAGAACTGAAGTGGAAGATTTTTGTTTTCTCTGGAGAAATTAGAATTGAAGTGTGTTCTTTGGTAGAGTTCAGAGGAGAACTTGAATTTTTCTTCACTTCGTTGAGAAAATTTTAAATTGAACTATAACTTTTTATCTTCCGGGAAAATATTCACAAGTATGGTATTACTTTTTCTATCTGCCACCGAAAAATTTAGAATTGAACTTGAAATTTCTTTATGTCTTTGTGAAATAAAGAACTGAAGTGGAAGATTTTTATTTTCTATAGGTGAAATTAGAATTGAATTGTGTTCTTTGGTAGTATTCAGAAGAGAACTTGAATTTTTTTTTCACTTCGTTGAGAAAATTTTAAATTGAACTAGAATTTTTTATCTTCCGGGAAAATATTCACAAGTGTGGTATTAATTTTTCTATCTTCCACCAAAAAATTTAGAATTGAACTTTAAATTTCTTTATGTCTTTGTGAAATAAAGAACTTAAGTGGAAGATTTTGTTTTCTCTGGAGAAATTAGAATTGAAGTGTGTTCTTTGGTAGAGTTCAGAGGAGAACTTGAACTTTTCTTAACTTAGCTGAGAAAATTTTAAATTGAACTAGAACTTTTTATCTTCCGGGAAAATATTCACAAGTGTGGTATTACTTTTTCTATCTTCCACCGAAAAATTTAGAATTGAACTTTAAATTTCTTTATGTCTTTGTGAAATAAAGAACTGAAGTGGAAGATTTTTCTTTTACTCTAGGTAAATTAGAATTGAATTGTGTTCTTTGGTAAAATTCAGTAGAGAACTTGAACTTTTCTTCACTTCGTTGAGAAAATTTTAAATTGAACTGGAACTTTTTATCTTCTGGGAAAATATTCACAAGTGTGGTATTACTTTTTTTTATCTTTCACGGAAAAATTTAGAATTGAACTTTAAATTTCTTTATGTCTTTGTGAAATAAAGAACTGAAGTGGAAGATTTTTGTTTTCTCTGGAGAAATTAGAATTGAATTGTGTTCTTTGGTAAAATTCCGAAGAGAATTTGAACTTTTTTATATTATGTGAAATATTTGGAACAGTATTTGACATTTTTCATCTCTTCTAGACATATATGAGCTAAAGTGTAAAATTTTTTATATTATTTGTAAAAATAGAAATGATAAATGACTAATTTCTTTTTAATTTAGAAAATTAATAAAATAAATTGAACTTTCCCTGACTTCGTTGAGAAAATTTTAAGTTCAACTAGAACTTTTTATATTCCATGAAAATATCCACAAGTATGATGTTACTTTTTCTATCTTCCACCCAAAAATTTAGAATTGGGATTCAAATTTCTTTATGTCTTTGTGAAATAAATAACGAAAGCGGAAGATTTTTATTTTCTCTGGAGAAATTAGAATTGTATTGTGTTCTTTGGTAAAATTCAGTAGAGAATTTGAACTTTTCTTCACTTCATTGAGAACATTTAAAATTGAACTAGAACTTTTTATTTTCCGTGAAAATACTCACTAGTATGGTATTACTTTTTCTATCTTCCATTGAAAAATTAGAATTGAACTTTAAATTTCTTTATGTCTTTGTGAAATAAAGAACTGAAGTGGAAGATTTTTGTTTTCTCTGGAGAAATTAGAATTGAAGTGTGTTCTTTGGTAAAGTTCAGAAGAGAACTTGAACTTTCCTTGACTTCGATGAAAAAATTTTAAATAGAACTAGAACTTTTTATCTTCCATGAAAATATTCACAAGTATGGTATTACTTTTTCCATCTTCCACCAAAAAATTAGAATTGTAATTTATATTTATTTATTTCTGTGAAATAATTAACTGAAGAGGAAGATTTTTGTTTTCTCTGATAAAATTAGAATTGAAGTATGTTCTTTACTAAAGTTCAGAAGGAAACTTGAACTCTCCTTAACTTCATTGAGGACACTGAAATTTGAAATAGAACTTTTTATCTTCCGGGAAAATATTCACATGTATGGTATTACTTTTTATATCTTACACCGAAAAATTTAGAATTGCACTTTAAATTTCTTTATGTCTTTTTGAAATATAGAACTTAAGTGGAGGATTTTTATTTTCTCTGGAGAAATTAGAATTTTGATGTGTTCTTTGGTAAAATTCAGAACAGAACTTGAGCTTTTCTTCACTTCATTGAGAAAATTTAAAATTGAGCTGGAACTTTTTATTTTCCGTGAAAATATTCACAAGTATGGTATTACTTTTTCTATCTTACAACAAAAATTAGAATAGAACGTTAAATTTAATTGTGTCTTTTTGAAATAAAAAACTGAAGTGGAAGATTTTTGTTTTCTCTGGAGAAATTAGAATTAAAATGTGTATTCTTTGGTAAAATTCAGTAGAGAACTTGAACTATTCTTCACTTCGTTGAGAAAAGTCGTTGAGAAAATTTTAAATTGAACTATAACTTTTTATCTTCCAGGAAAATATTCACAAGTATGTTATTACTTTTTATATCTTCCGACGAAAAATTAGAATTGGACATTAAATCTCTTTGTCTCATTGTGAAATAAAGAACTGAAGTGCAAGATTTTTGTTTTCTCTGGAGAAATTGGAATTGAAGCGTGTTCTTTGGTAAAATTCAGAAGGGAACTTGAATTTTTATATTTTCTATGAGAAATTTGGAACATTATTTTAAATTTTTTCATCCCTTTGAGAAAATTCTGAACCGAAGTGGAAAACTGTTATATTATTTGGAAAATTAAAATTGATTAAAAACTAATTTCTTTTTCATTTAGAAAGTGGATCAAAAAGATGGGTACTTCAAGTCGGAAAATGGTTTTAAAAGGAACATTAAGAAAGTAACTTGCTCTGAAATGGTCTTTGAAAAGTATTTCTTAGTGTTGAGGTAACCAAAATGCTGTAAAGTATAGTTGTGGCAAAAAAGATAAGTACTTCAAGTCGGAGAATAGGTTTAGGAGGGACACTAAGAAAGTAACTTGCTCTGAAATGGTCTTTGAAAAGTATTTCTTGGTGTTGAGGTATCCAAAAAGCTGTAAGGTCTAGTTGTGGTGAAAAAGATAAGTGTTTCAAGTTGGAAAATGGGTTTAGGAGGGACATTAAGAAAGTAACTTGCTCTTAAATGGTCTTTGAAAAGTATTTCTTGGCGTTGAGGTATCCAAAACGCTGTAAAGTATAGTTGAGGGTGAAAAAGATAAGTACTTTAAGTTGTAAAATGGGTATAGGAGGGACATTAATAAAGTATCTTTATCATAACTGTTAATTGAAAAGTAGGTCCTGGATTAGATTCAACCAAAAAGCAGTACGTTTGATTTTTGGGTGATAATGATAAGTGCTTCAATTTTAAAAATAGGCTTTGGTGGGATAATAAGAAAGATCCATGCTATGAACTGTTCAAAGTAAAGAATTCCTATGTGTGAAGGCATCCAAAAAGCTGTAAAGTATGGTTGTGGTTAAAAAAGATAAGTACTTCAAGTTGCAAAATGGGTTTAGCAGGGACATTAAGAAAGTAATTTGCTCTGAAATGGTCTTTGAAAAGTATTTCTTGGTGTTGAGGTATCCAAAAATCTGTAAAGTATAGTTGTGGTTGAAAAAGATAAGTACTTCAAGTTGCAAAATGGGTTTAGGAGTGACATTAAGAAAGTAACTTGCTCTGAAATGGTCTTTGAAAAGAATTTCATGATGTTGAGGTATCCAAAAAGCTGTAAAGTATAGTTGAGAGTGAAAAAGATAAGTACTTAAAGTTGTAAAATGGGTTTAGTAGTGACATTAAGAAAGTAACTTGCTCTGAAATGGTCTTTGAAAAGTATTTCTTGGTGTTGAGGTATCCAAAAAGCTGTAAAGTATAGTTGTGGGTGAAAAAGATAAGTACTTCAAGTTGGAAAATGGGTTTAAGAGTGTCATTAAGAAAGAAACTTTCTAGTGTTTCTTGGTGTTGAGGCATCCAAAAAGCTGTAAAGTATAGTTGTGGTGAAAAAGATAAGTACTTCAAGTTGGAAAATGAGTTTAGGAGGTACATTAACAAAGTAACTTGCTCTGAAATGGTCTTTGAAAAGTATTTCTTGGTATTGGGGTATCCAAAAAGGTGTAGAGTATAGTTGTGAGTGAAAAGGATAAGTACTTCAAGTTGGAAAATGGGATTAGGAGGGACATTAAGAAAGGCACTTGCTCTGAAATGATCCTTGAAAAGTTTTTTTTGATTTTGAGGTATCTCAAAAGCTGTAAAGTATAATTGTGGTGAAAAAGATAAGTACTTCAAGCTGGAAAATGGATTTAGGAGGGACATTAAGAAAGTAACTTGCTCTGAAATGGTCTTTGAAAAGTATTTCTTTGTGTTGAGGTATCCAAAAAGCTGTAAAGTATTGTTGTGAGTGAAAAAGATAAGTACTTCAAGTTGCAAAATGGGTTTAATAATTTCTTAGACCACACTGCTTTTCCATTAAAAACAAAAAAAAATTTAAACAAGAAAAACGGGTTTTAATTTTCTATAAAGCAGTGAAATACAAAACAATTAATTATGCACAAAAGCTCCAAATATTTCGGCCCCACATCCGGGAGCCTTTCTCAACGGAAAAAAAATAAATAAATAAAATAAAAAAAAACTTAACTTACATCACAATAAAACATACTAAACACATAGAGAAAGAAAAAAAAAACAAAAAAAAGAAAAAATATAAATAAATAAGAAACAAAACTCACATATTAAATAAACACTGCCATGCACTGAATGTCTATATGATTCAACTCGCCTCCTCCCAGTATATAAATGGAAATATATTAAATAAATAAACTTTATTTAAATAATGTTTATTTAATATATTTCCATTTATATACTGGGAGGAGGCGAGTTGAATCATATAGACATTCAGTGCATGGAAGTGTTTATTTAATATGTGAGTTTTGTTTCATATTTATTTATATTTTTTCTTTTTTCTTTCTCTTTATGTGTTTAGTATGTTTTATTGTGATGTAAGTTAAGTTTTTTTTTATTTTTTTTATTTTTTTTTTCCGTTGAGAAAGGCTCCCGGATGTGGGGCCGAAATATTCGGAGCTTTTGTGCATAATTAATTGTTTTGTATTTCACTGCTTTATAGAAAATTAAAACCCGTTTTTCTTGTTTAAAAATTTTTCTGTTTTTCACGACCCTGTTAAAATACAACTTGTGTATTATAACGACCACAGAGTTTTACCCTCAAATTCTCTTCTAAAATCATCTTTTAAATCATCTTTTAAAATGTCTCTAACTGTTTCGCCGAAATAATTCCCTATAATGGCTAAAACGTTTTCGCCCAAATAATCCCTAAACGTAATTTCAGCGAGTTCCTTTTGTTTTTGGCATCCCTGTGCTTTCACATTTGAAATTACAAAGAATCCTTTTCGCGCGCTAATCACTTCATCGCTAAGATCAAAACATTCGCTCGGAAACGATTCTCTTTAGAAACAACAAATTAATTCCCCTTTCGCGAATCAATAATTCCCCTTAAAACTACAAATTAATTCCCCTTTCATGCCAATCAATCAATCATGACATCATCTGTCATGTGTGATCTAAACTTTGCCTCGGAAACAATTCTGGTCGAACTCTAAAGACATTAATTAACTTGACGTCATCTGTCAGACACTATTAAACTTTGCCCGGAAACAATTTGATTAATGACTGTCAGCACAGGTGTCCCACTTTGATTAACCACGTGTTCTCCCTTGACATTCGCTGGGAGGTTGCCCAAAACAAAAACAACAAATACTATTTCCTGACATCATAACATTCTTCCCTAGCGGGCACTTGGCCAAAAACAACAACAACAAATACTCTTTCCTAGATCAAAACATTCTCCTCGAGCGTGCCAAAAACACACCTGGAGAAAGAGGTCATTGACCCCATTAACTACATGTTCTCCTTAGGGACTCTATGCCCATATTTGATGTTAAAAAAACTTGTAGGTGGCAGCAGGGGTGCGTGATCGGAGTATAAGATAGCCTTCTACTGATATTTTGGGTGTTACGTTTAAGGCGAAAGTTTAGGTGTTACTTTTAATGCGAAAGGAAATTTATTTAGTAGCCATTTTTAAAGATAAGGCATGTTTTAATATGATATTAAGAAGTCAGCTTAGGGATAGGGTAGAAGGGCTAGATTAGTGGAGGAATGGTCATATTTAGCTGTTACATTTAAAACAAAAGGACATTTATTTAGTAGCCATATAGGTATGTCTGGATGATGGAATAGAGGCTCCATTAAGAGTTATAAATGTAAGAAAAAAGCTGTCAGAACATCATCGGACTCTATCTTTTGAGAGTTGAATGGACAAACGAATTAAACATTCAATTCTGACATTTTTTAACTTATCATTATCATATATGACAATTTAGAATGTTATCATTTTAAAACTTTCCCATGACCTAAATGATTCCTGATTATGACTTCTTTAAATTACTAACCATCGACACTTCGGACATTTTGGATGTTACGTTTAAGGCGAAAGGACATTTATTTAGCAGCCATATTGAAAGTAGGAACGAAAAAAGGTTAGGGATGTAGTAATATAATATTAAGAAGTCAGCTTAGGGACAATAAAAAGATCAAAGAAGTTAAAGATGTTTTTCAATATGGCTACTAAATAAATTTCCTTTCGACTTAAACATAACACCTAAAACATTCGCCTTAAACATAACATCCAAAATGTCTGAAGTGTCGAAGGTTAGTAATTTTAAGAAGTCATAATCAGGAATCATTTAGGTCATGAGAAACTTTTAAAATGAAAACATTCTAAATTGCCATATTTTATAATGATAAGTAAAAAAATAATCCACCTTTGGTCAACAAAAGTACGTTTTATCAGGGAAATATTAGTTGTGTTTAATGTATGGTATAAATGGCTTACAACAAAAATGAGGGCCACCGGAAAGCGCGGCCCTTTGCGCTTTCCGGTCGCCAACCGCCGCAACCGCCGTTCCCTACTCATGCCACTGAGCCGCCCAACGCAGTGGCACCATGTCCGCCGTAGCAGTTTGCCCTGCGGCGGCGCTGGTAGGGGACGGCCGATGCGGTGGTCAGCTCGGTGGCAGCTGGAAAGTGCAGAGGGCCCCAAAAAACTAACAAAATAACGTCTACTCTAAGTGATGATGTGACAGCCCTATGGAAAAAACGCAAGATTTATGTCTTTTGAAAATTATTGCTTAGCATTGGGGTATGCTCAAACTTTGATATAAGCTCTGTTAACCTATATCAGTTTCTAATACATCCACTATGAGCCAGCTAGTATTATCTTTATCTCTGAAAATTCCTTTTCTTACCTAGTCACTGCTACATTCTGTTGATGTTTCAAAGCTCATTTTTGAATTTTTGTTCATTTAAATGTAAGATACGGAATATTTTTGTAGTGTTGTGTCGTGGTTTACCTTGACACTGTCACATTCTGTTGATGTTTCAAATTTCATTTTGGAATTTTTTCGTTGAAATATAGGACTTAGAATATTTTTGTAGTGATATATCATGTCTTACCTTGACACTGTTACATTCTGTTGATCTTTCAAAGTTCATTTATGAATTTTTTCCTTGAAATGTAAGACTTGGAATGTTTTTGTAATGATGTATCTTGGTTTCCCTTGTTAATTTTACATTCTGTTGATTTTTCAAAGTTCAGTTTGGAATAGTTACGTTGAAATATATGACTTGGAATATTTTTATAGGGATGTGTCACGGTTTCCCTTGTCACTGTTTAATTCTGTTGATGTTTTAAAGTTTATTATGGAATTTGTCACTGTTATATTCTGTTGATCTTTCAAAGTTCATTTATGAATTTTTTCCTTGAAATTTAAGACTTGGAATATATTTGTAATGATGCGTCGTGGTGTCCCTTGTCAATTTTACATTCTGTTGATTTTTCAAAGTTCAGTTTGGAATTTTTTTGTTGAAATATTTGACTTGGAATATTTTTGTACTGATGTGTCAGGGTTTCCCTTGTCACTGTTACATTCTGTTGATGTTTCAAAGTTAATTTTCGAATTTGTCACTGTTACACTTTGTTGATCTTTCAAAGTTCATTTTGAAATTTTTTCATTGAAATATAGGACTTCGAATATTTTTAGTGATATGTTGAGGCTTACCTTGTCCCTGTTACAGTTTGTTGATGTTTCAAAGTTCATTTAGGAGTTTTTTCCTTGAAATGTAAGATTTGGAATATTTTTGTAATGATGTGTCGTGGTTTCTCTTGTCACTGTTACATTCTTTTGATTTTTCAAAGTTCATTTAGGAATTTATTCGTTGAAATGTATGACTTGGGCTATTTTTGTAGTGATATGTCATGGTTTCCCTTGTCACTGTTACATTCTGTTGATGTTTCAAAGTTCAGTATGGAATTTTTTTTGTTGAAATGTAAGAGTTGGGATATTCTTTTAGTGATGTGTCGTGGCTTCCCTTGTCACTGTTACATTCTGTTGATGTTTCAAAGTTCAGTATTGAATTTTTTTGTTGAAATGTAAGAGTTGGGATATTCTTTTAGTGATGTGTCGTGGTTTCCCTTGTCACTGTTACATTCTGTTGATGTTTCAAAGTTCATTTCAGATTTTTGTTTTAATTGGAATGTAAGACTTCGAATATTTTTGTAGTGTTGTATCGTGGTTAACCTTGCCATTATTAAATTCTATCTATGTTTCAAAGTTTAGTTGGAATTTTTTTCATTGAAATGTAATACTAAGAATATTTTTATAGTGTTGTGTTGTGGTTTACCTTGTCATTGTTACATTCTGTTCATGTTTCAAAGTGTATTTTGGAATTTTTTCCTTGAAATTCAAGACGTGGCATATTTTGGTAGTGCTGTGTTGTGGTTTACCTTGTCATTGTTACAATCTGCTGATGTTTCAAAGTTCATTTTGGAATTTTTTCATTTAAAAGTAAGACTTTGAATATTTTTGTAGCGTTGTGTAGTGGTTTATCTGGTCACTCTTACATTCGGTTGATGTTTCAAAGTTCATTTGGATTTTTTATCGGTGAAATGTAAACCATGGAATATTTTTATATTGTTGTGTCATGGTTTACCATGACACTGTTACATTCTGTTGATGTTTCAAAGTTTATTTTGGATTTTTTTTTTTCGTTGAAATATAGGACATGGAATATTTTTGTAGTGATATGTCATGGCCTACCTTGTCACTATTACATTCTGTTAATCTTTCAAAGTTCATTTATTTATTTATTTTCCTTGAAATGTAAGAGTTGGAGTATTTTTGTAATGATATGTCGTGGTTTCCCTTGTCAACGTTACATTCTTTTGATTTTTCAAAGTTCAGTTTCGGAATTTTGTTGTTGAAATGTTTGACTTTGAATATTATTGTAGTGATGTTACGTGGTATCCCTAGTCACTGTTACATTCATTTGATTTTCAAAGTTCAGTATGGAATTTTTTTTGTTCAAACGTAAGAATTAGGATATTTTTCTAGTGATGTGTCGTGGTTTCCCTTGTCACTGCTACATTTAATATTATTAAAAAATCAGATGTATTTTAAACGTGGATGTTCCTATTTCCGAAAACTAAAACCCAACTGTATTAAAAAATCAATTAGTATTACTAAAATCCGATGTGTTTTACAAGATGATATTCTGGCTTCTGAAAACTAAAACCCAGCTTTATTCAAAAATCAAATATTATTAATAAAATAAGAAACATCTTAAACGAATATGTTCATATTTCTGAAATCTAAAACCCAACTTTATTTAATGAAATATTATTAGTAAAATAAGATGTATTTTAAACGTGGAAATTCTTATTTCTGAAAACTAGAACCCAATTTTAAAATCAAATATTACTAATAAAATCAGATATATTTTAAACGTGGATGTTCTTTTTTCTGAAAACTAAAACCCAACTCTATTAAAAAAAATCAAACATTATTAATAAAATCAAATATATTTTAAACGTAGATGTTCTTATTTGTGACATCTAAAACCCAACTCTATTAAAAAATCAATTATTATTAACAAAATCAGATGTATTTTAAACGTGAATGTTCTTATTTCTGAAAACTGCTACATTTAATATTATTAAAAAATCAGATGTATTTGAAACGTGGATGTTCTTATTTCTGAAAACTAAAACCCGACTTTATTGAAAAATCAAATATTATTAATAGAATCAGATGTATTTTAAAGGTGAATATTCTTATTTCTGACAACTAAAACTCAACTTTATTAAAAAATCAAATATTATTAATAAAATCAGAAGCATCTTAAACGAATATGTTCATATTTCTGAAATCTAAAACCCAACTTTATTTAATGAAATATTATCAATAAAATCAGATGTATTATACACGTGGATAATCTTATTTCTGAAAACTAAAACCCAACTTTATGACAAAATCAAATATTATTAATAAAATCAGATATATTTTAAACGTGGATGCTCTTTTTTCTGAAAACTAAAACCCAACTCTATTAAAAAAAATCAAACATTATTAATAAAATCTAATCTATTTTTAATGTGGATGTTCTTATTTGTGACATCTAAAATCCAACTATCGGAAAATCAATTATTATTAATAAAATCAGATGTATTTTAAACGTGGATGTTCTTATTTCCGAAAACTACAACCCAACTTTTTAAAAAAATCAATTATTAATAATAAAATAAGATTATTTTAAACGTGGATATTCTTATTTCCGCAAACCTAAACCCCAACTTTATTAAAAAATCAAATATTATTAATAAAATTAGATGTATATTAAACGTGGATGTTCTTGTTTCTGACAACTATAACCCAACTTTCTTTAAATTCAAATATTATTAATAGTATCATATTTATTTTAATCTATTGTGTTCTTATTTCTGAAAACTAATACCCAAATTTATTAAATAATCAAATATCATTAATAAAAACAAATTCATTTTAAACGTTGATGTTATTGTTTCTGAAAACTAAAACCCAACTTTATTAAAAAATCAAATATCATTAATAAAAACAGATGTATTTTAAACGTGGATATTCTTATTTCTGAAAACTAAAATCCAACTCTATTAAAAGATCAAATATTATTATTAAACTCAGAGTTATTTTAGACGTAAATGCTCTTGTTTTTCAAAACTAAGACCCAACTGTATAAAAAAAAATCAAATTTTATTAATAAAATCGGATGTATTTTAAACGTTTTGATTTGATTATTAATAATAAGATCAGATTATTTTAGACGTGGATGTTCTTATTTCCGTAAACTAAAACTCAACTTTATTAAAAATTTAAGTATTATAAATAAAATTAGATGTATTTTAAATGTGGATGTTCTTATTTTGAAAACTAAAACCGAAATTTTTAAAAATCAAATTTGCGAGCTGCGAGAATCATCTCGCTGCTCGACAGACTCTTTTGGGATGAGCAACATTGACTCAGAACTAACTGTTCATGTGCGGACCTGATATTTACTCTACGGCTACTGACGGAAGAAAGCAGAGGGTGACGCTCCAAATTTTATATGATATTCATCCATTCTGAGAAGGCGTTTGACTCAGTAGACCACCAGAGTCTGTTGAAGGTCCTACTGCATTACGGAATCCCTGAAAAGATAGTTTCACTGATCGTTGCGCTTTATTAAGATAGTGAGGGCAGTGTAAAGACACCAGGCGGCCAAACTCAATTCTTCCACATTCTGTCAGGAGTTAAGCAAGGTTGCTTCTTGTCACCGCTAATTTTCGTAATTGTCGTTGATTACATACTGTGAAATAAAAGCACAGACTAAATTCACCTGAATCAAGAAATACGCCTAAGTGATGTAAACTTAGGCGTACGACAAAGTGAGAGAGAAAGGTGGTTAGGTCGGCCTGAAAATAAATTATTAGAAAACAAAATGCAGGGCCACCATAGAGTCACCCCTGAGCATCGCTTGTGAGGAACAACACATAGAGCAAGTCGTCCATTTCAAATACTTGGGAAGCATAATAGAATGCCCGGATCGACCACAAAAGAAGTGCTCACAAGAATCGGCCAAACCAATGGAGCCTTCAATAGATTACGGAAACTGCTGCTGTCCCAAAGCTGCTCTAAATGGGTAAAGCTAAGACTCTTCAATAGTAATGTTAATCGAGTGCTGCTCTACGCAGCTGAAACCTGGCACCTGAACCCTGAACCAGGAACAAGAGAGAAGAATACTTGCTTTCGAAAGCACATGTATTAGAAGAATTCTCAAAATCCGTTGGCAGTAGAGAATAGCAAACCAATCCATCCGTGACATGACTGGCCAGCCTCTTGTGAAATTTATCATAAGAGTCTGCTGATGGATATACCTTGGCCACATATTACGTAAGGACAATCTTCGACTACCAAATGCACCACTTCATTGGCAACCATCGGGTCCACACCGCAGGGGCAGACCCAGAAGCACTCTGTGTCGAACGTACCTGTCAAATCTCCGTAACCTGCACACATCAATCCAACCTCAGTGGGAGGACATATTTGCAGCTGCAAATCTGCGGAACGATTAGCGGCTCCTTCTCGATGCCCTGGGTGCCTATGGAGGCAGAGGTGGAACTAAGGTCCAAGATAAGATCTTTTTTTATTTTGAAGTTCTTATATCGGAAAACTAAAACCCAACTTTATTTACAAAATCAAATATTATTAATAAAATCAGATGAATTTTAAACGTGGTTGTTGTTGTTTCTGAAAACTAAAACCTAACTTTCTTTGGCAAATCAATATTCCAAACGTTGGTTGTTCTTATTTTCAAAAACTAAAACCCGATTTTATTACAAAATTAAATATTATTAAGACAATCAGATGTATTTTAAACGTGGATTTTCTTCTTTTTGAAAACTAAAACCTGAGTTTATAAAAAAGTAAATATTATTAAATAAAATCAGATTTATTTTAAACGTGGATGTTCGTGTTCCTGAAAACTAAAACCAAACTTTATTACAAAATTAAATTTTATTAGTAAAAACAGATGTATTTTAAACGTGGGTGTTCTTGATTCAGAAAACTTAAACCAAACTCTATTTTAAAAATCAAATTTTATATGTATTTTAAACGTGGATGTTCTTATTTCTGAAAACTAAAACCCAGCTTTATTAAAAAATCAAATAACAGGCAGCGCAATGTCACTGCCTAAGTGAAGAATGATGTTGACACAATGTTTTTTTTCCATATCAGGGCACTTTCTATCTAAGGAGTTATCGTAGAATTTTCAAAAAGGGCTCATTCAATTGGAAATTGGAGTAGCTAGTGGCCTTTTTGACAGTCAAAAGTGATCGGAGGGCAACCTCCCCCCCCCACCACGTCCATCGTTCCCCACAGCACATCCAATCAAAATTTTGACATAAGCTTTTTGTTCAGCGTAGTTGACTTCCAGATAGAAAATATATTTTTGAGGAAGGCAATTTTCCACAACCCTCAGGGCAAGGGTTATAAGTTATGTCCTGGGGGCATATGAGAACGATGTTGGCACAATGTATTATTTTTTTCCTTTAGAGCAGGGCACTTCGCATCGAAGAAGTTGTCGTAAAAAATTCAAAAAGGGCTCATTCGATTGGAAATTGGAGTAGCTAGTGGCCTTTTTAACAGTCAAAAGTGATCGGAGCGCAGCTAGTCCCCCCCCCACCACGTCCATCATTACCCACAGCACATCCAATCAAAATTTTGAGATAAGCTTTTTGTTCAGCGTAGTTGATTTCCAGATAGAAAATATATTTTTGAGGAAGGCACTCTCCCACAACCCTCAGGGCAAGGGTTATAAGTTATGTCCTGGGGGCATATGAGAACGATGTTGGCACAATGTATTTTTTTCCTTTAGAGCAGGGCACTTCGTATCGAAGAAGTTGTCGTAAAAATTTCAAAAAGGGCTCATTCAATTGGAAATTGGAATGGCTTGTGCCCTTTTTAATAGTTGAAAGTGAATGGAAGGCGACCAACACCCCTTCTACGACCGCCATGTCCCGAAACATATTCAATCAGAATTTTGAGATGTCCATTTTGTTCAGCGTAGTTGATTTCCGGATAGAAATTATGTTATGGAGGAGGATATTCCCCCACAGCTCTCAGGGCAAATGTTGTCAGTTATGCCCTGGGGGCATATAAGGTTCTTATAGAAGCTGTTGTCGTATAAACTTCAAAAAAGGATCATTCAATTAGAAATTCAAAGGGCTAGTGCCCTTTTTAATAGTCGCAAGTGATTGGAGGGCAACTAACGCCCCTCTCACGCCAGTAGTGTAGGCATAAGGCTTGTGTAGGCATAACCCAGTCCTCAGGGCAAGGGTTGTAAGATATGCCCTGGGGACATATAAGGTTTTTATAGAATGCGTTGTCGTGAAAACTTCAAAAAGGCCTAATTCGATTGGAAATTGAAATAGCTAGTGCCCTTTTTAAAAGTCGAAAGTGATAGGAAGGCAACTAACACCACTCTCACGCCCACCTTTTCCCAAACACATCTAATCAAAATTTTGAGATAGCCATTTTGTTTCATGCAGTTTAAAGTTTGGAAAATTAAACCTTTGAGCAGGAAATTCCCCCCATAGTCTTCAGGGCAAGGGTTATAAGTCATTCCCTGGGGGCATATGAGTTTTTATTGAAATTTTTGTCGTAGAAACTTGAAAAAGAGCTTTTTCGATTGGAAATTTTAAGGGTTAGTGCCCTTTTTAATAGTCGAAAGTAATTTTGGGGCAACTATCTCCTCTCTCACGCTCACCTGTTCCCCATACACATCCAATCAAAATTTTTAGATAGCCATTTTATTCAATGTAGTTGAAAGTTTTGGAAATTAGGTCTTTAAGAATGACAACCCCCCCCCCCCCAAAAAAAAAACGTTAGGGCAAGGGTTGTAAGTTATGCCCTGGAGGCATTTATGGTTTTTATAGAAAGCGATGCTGTAAAAACATCAAAAAAGGGCTTATTCAATTGCAAATTAAAAGGGCTAGTGCTCTTTTAATAGTCGAAAGTGACTGAAGGGCAACCAACATCTCTCTAATACCTGCAATTCCCAAACACATCCAATCAAAGTTTTGAGATATCAATTTTGTTTAACGTAGTCGAAAGTTCTGAAAATTATAGGTATTTTAGGATGGTAACCCCCTCAGAGTCCTCAGTGCAAGGGTTGTAAGTTTTGCCCTTGGAGCATATAAGGTTTACATAGAAAATTGTTGGAGGAATTTCAAAAAGGGCTCATTTGTTTAGAAATTGAAATTGCCCTTTTCAGTACTCTAAAGTGAGTAGAGAGTAATTGACCCCCCTCTCACGTCCACCGTTTCCCCAAACACATTCAATCAAAGTTTAGAGATAGCCATTTTTTTCAACATAGTTGAAAGTTCTGGAAATTACATATTTAAGGATGACAAACCCCCCAGAGCCCCCAGGGCAAAGGTTTAAGTTATGCCCTGGGGGCATATAAGGTTTTTATAAATAGAGTTGTCGTAAAAACTTCAAAAGGGGGTAATTCAATTGCAAATTGAAAGGGTTAGTGCCCTTTTAATAGTCAAAAGTGACTTCAGGGTAACTAACCACCTTCTCACGCACACCATTCACACATCGAATCAAAATTTTCAGATAGCCATTTTGTTCAACATAGTAGAAAGTTCTGTAAATTAGCTATTTGAGGATGACAACCCCAGCCCTCAAGGCAAGGGCTGTAAGTTAAGCCCTGGGGGCATATAAGGTTTTTATTGAAGGTGTTGTCTTAGAAACTGCAAAAGGGCTCATTTGATTGGAAATTGAAAAGGCTAGTGTCTTTTTGATAGTTGAAAGTGATGGGAGAGCGACTAACGCCCCTCTCACGCCCAACATTTTTGCAAACACATCCAATCAAAATTTTGAGATAGCCATTTCATTGAACGTAGTTCAAAATTCTAGAAATTTTTCTTATAGGATGACAACCAACCTCACAGCCCTTAGGGTAAGTGTTTTAATTTTATGACCTGGGGGCATATTAGGCGTTTATAGAAAGCGTTGTTGTAGAATCTCAAAAAGGGCTCATTCGATTGGAAAGTGAAAGACCTAGTGCCCTTTTAAATAGTCGATAGTGATTGGAAGGCTTGAAAATTTTATAGTAAAGATCGATGTTGGTACAATGTATGTTTTTTTGTTGTTGTTGCCGTTTAGTTTTTTTGGTGTTGGTGCGAAAAGGGCTCATTCGGTTGAAAATAGAAAGGGCTGATGCCCTTTTTTATAGTTGAAAGTGATTGGAGGGCAACTAATCCCCTTCCCACGCCCACATTCCCATTTGCCTTTATATTTAAAGACTACATGGTGCCTTAAGATTAAATCAAAATAAATTGTATTAATGCTAGTTCCCAATAAGGCATCTCAGCAGTATCCCAAGAACGACTAAGGGTATTATATTCAAACTTTCGAGGCTACTTCTGCTCTTAAAATTTAACCAAGTCAAAACAGCGTTTTACCTGAATAGACTATGTCAATATAAAACGAGCAGAAATTATTATTACAAAAAAGAAAATATTACTATAAATATTTTTGTTTTAAAAGAATATATAGTTTTGTCTGCTATTTGTATACTGGAGAAACATTTTCAGCAATTTTTAACAGCATACATGCTTTAAAAAATTTCCACACATATAGTAGTGTTTGATTTCGCTTCATACCTCTCTAGTTGACCTGAAATGGAAAACGTGATACCATTCGCAAAAAATTTGCTTACTTTCTTTGATAGCTTGGATACACTTACGCTGTTTTGACTTGTTTAAATTTTAAGAGCAGAAGTAGCCTCGAAAGTTTGAATATAATAACCTCAGTCGTTCTTGGGATACTGCTGAGATGCCATATTGGGAACTAGCATTAATACAATTTATTTTGATTTAATCTTTGGGCACCATGTAGTCTTTAAATATAAAGGCAAATGGGAAGGTGGGCGTGGGAGGGGGATTAGGTGCCCTCTAATCACTTTCGACTATAAAAAAGGGCATCAGCCCTTTCTATTTTCAACCGAATGAGCCCTTTTCGCACCAACACCAAAAAAACTAAACGGCAACAACAACAAAAAACATACATTATACCAACATCGATCTTTACTATAAAATTTCCAAGCCTTCCAATCACTATCGACTATTAAAAAGGGCACTAGGTCTTTCGCTTTCCAATCGAATGAGCCTTTTTTGAGATTCTACGACAACGCTTTCTATAAACGCCTAATATGCCCCAGGTCATAAATTAAAACACTTACCCTAAGGGCTGTGAGGTTGGTTGTCATCCTATAAGAAAAATTTCTAGAATTTTGAACTACGTTAAATGAAATGGCTATCTCAAAATTTTGATTGAATGTGTTTGTGAAAATGGTGGGCGTGAGAGGGGCGTTAGTCACTCTCCCATCACTTTCAACTATCAAAAAGATAATAGTCCTTTCAATTTCCAATCAAATGAGCCCTTTTGAAGTTTCTAAGACAACACTTTCAATAAAAACCTTATATGCCTCCAGGGCATAACTTACAACCCTTGCCCTGAGGGCTGGGGTTCTATTTCAAACCAACTTGTGTCATTAAATGTTTTTAGCTTACTATATGCCTGTTTGTTTATTCAAACTTTTGAGCTTTTTAATTCCTTTCGAATTTTCAGGTGATTGAGACAGTTAAAAAAATGTATTAGTCTGTAATCTCTTTTTTTCAGCCTTAATGTCCTTTTGGGACATGGCTCCGTTTACAGCTTGATTTTATAAGCAAAAAATTTAGCTATTCGTCTTTTTACCTGTTATGAAACTATCAATTGACTCGTGCCTGCACCCTGAAGGTTTGCTTACCAGGGCTGCCTTCTGGTAGCTTCTATAACGTCTTTAAGTTCTCTTGTCATCAGCTGCAACTAAAAGGATTATTATGAACCTGTATACACAATGATTAATTATATCGTATATCATTACAACACTTTTTTGATTTGGGGCCACAGTTTTATCTTGGGCTCTTCTTTTATCAAACCAAGTATCCCTTCTGCAGAAAATATATCTTGCCTTCATTGCACATAGTATTTTTTTTTTAGACATACAAGTGACAGTGACTATTTTCATTTTAACTTCCCAACTTTTAGTGGTCTTATCTTTATGCCATGCGAGTCATTTTTCCGAAAACGACTTCCACATAAGAGAGCATAATTTTTCCTTTCTACTTGGAGCATTTCTCCAATATTTCTATTAATCTCGGCCTGAGTTAACCACTCTAACGGTGGCTCCGTAGTATTAATTCTACTTATTTTGTACCTATTAAGTACAATTTTTATACTAGTCTCGTTTGGTCAGTTCAATATGCTCGTATAACAGAGTTTAACTGACTCCGTTGAATTTCTTTTCCTTTAATTTTGTCTTGCTATATTTTCCATTTGAACCCTTCTCTTTTTTTTGATTATTTACTTCAATGAAGCCTAAGGGTTTTTTCAAGTTTTTTTTTCGCTTTTTCAGTACAATGGATCTCATTTTAAGCCTATATTTATATGTTTCCTGTTTTATTCAATAAATTTTACAAGTTTTAATGCTGATTGCCATTTTATGGTCAAATTCATTATCTCCTTATTTTTAAGAGGTGGGGGGGGTCTATTGTTGCAACCTGTATTTTTTTGAAATTATTTAAATTTCTACGTCCAAAAGTGTTCGTTTTTGAAAAGTACTGTATTTTTTTCATAAAAATGCAATTTTTACGATATACTGGTTGCCAATTTTATCCTAGCTTTAATTACTATTTTATTTGCCAAAAGAAAGAGAGACAATAATTCCCTTGCAAGTCTAAATAACTGTGAATTCGGTGCTCATTATCTGTGGTTTATTGATAAGCTTGAATATGGGAGAATTATCAGAATGAATTTCTGTTCATTACTGCGAGTTTTTTTGTTGTTAAAATTTATATTTTACTTTCAAAGAAAAAAGTGGATACGCTTAGTTTGTGTTAGGGTTCAACAGATTGGGATTTGGGTGTTTGGGTTGGCACAGGCGAAAACCAATTGTTTAAACTAGGGTTCTCCTGTTCCAATTTAGTTTCTCAGATCCAATACATCGCTAGAGTTAAAATTATTACCTTGAACTACTGTTGCTTGTGACGATGAGGTTTATTTTTGGCTTTTTATATGCGTTTTGTCGTTGGATTTTACCTCCTGGTAAGTTCTTAGGTTAAAATTTATTTTTATATTGCTTTTCGTTTCTTTTACCTCGCACTTTTTTGCTTTCTAAGCTTATTCTAAGTTTCGCTTAAATCTTTATAGCGCTTAATTATTGTCTTTAAATTTTTTTTTATTCTTTTTCACCTTGTGTAGCTAATAAAAAATAACTATATTATACTATAACTAATTTTAACAAGATTACAGCTAACTTGTACATGTATTATGCAATTAATGTAAACTCTTGCTGTTTTTCCTATTATAATTGTTTTAAAATTCTTCAAAAACATTTGTTTCTAATTCGACTGGAAGTGCCACCTCAGAGAGTCAAAGGTCAGAATATGCTTCGCATTTACTTAACAACGAGAGACCAGCAGTGATTGAGCTCAACTCCAAATTTGCTATCTTTCAATGACCCTATTTCATTAGGCTATCCTCCTTCGTTTTTTTTAAATTACCCCCCAACTAATTTTTTCAATATAGATAACAAAAGAATCGCCTTTTAATTTTGATTCTAAATATGTATAATTCAATTAGTTTCACTACACCCATTAAAAGTTAAGAATCACCTATTAATGCCCTGTGTAATTGTTTCCGTGATAAGGTTTCTGTTGGCTTCCTATGCACAATCTATTTGTCGACTAATTGGGTTATAAGGGACTATTTGCTTCACTCTATTTGATTTCAACTATCAGACCGTATTTATTTGATATATTATAAACGAAATTTTGACATTATTAAAATGTAGATATTTCTTTAGAGGCTCTTTCCTCATTTTATTTTTTTTTCCGTTATCATTATTTTATTCAAATATTATTCGACTGGGAATTACGCTTGTTCTCCCTTTCTCTGTTTCCTGGTCCGAATTTTGGACTCCAATTTTTTTTTCTCTTCTTAATAATATTTACAAGTTTTTCCGTGGTCTCTATAGTGTGGTTCACAAGCTTCTAAATTCGAGCACGGTTTTGTTGCGTCGTCAAATATATTTAATCTTTGTTTCTCATGACGTTTCATAAGTGATTTAGCTACTTATGCTGCTGAAGAAGGAACTTGTTGCTGTCCTTCTGGTTTCTTTACTTTTCACCATAATTTCTCTCTTAAGGAGGGTTTTCTTAAAGATCGCCCAGGTTTAGTTATATCTGTTTCTGTAGAAGAATTATCGGTGTCACATTCTGTTAGCTCTCGTCCGGTAGATGGCGTTTGTTCCAAAAGCCACTTTTGTGTTAAGACTGTAGGTGAGTCTCATGTATGAAAATCAGATAATTCATTGGTTCCTTCCAATTTTTCTTCCTCTTTGGATTTCACCTTTGGTTTATCACGTTTTAAACCATTAGATTGTGTTTGAGGCTCTTCTCTATCACTTTCACCGCTAGTATCTGATGAGCATTGAATATTTCCCTTTTCTCTTGTTTGTTGTGGAAAGTTTGTAGCCAAGACTGGGCTAAATACTCCTTCTACTACTCCCAACCGTTGCGGTCGTTAAAAGGGTCATAAGATTCATATGGTATTCTGAAAGATACTGGTGAAATTATTTCCTCTATTTCTTCATCTGAAGGAATAGGCTCTGATTAGCAAGGTTTTGAAAAAAAAGCATTTTTTCATTCTATTATGGTGTACTGCTTCTTCCTTTTCATTATACTGATGTTTTAAACATAAGTTAAATTATTTGGTAGGATTTTTAATATCCTGTACGGCCCATTCCATTTCGGTTGTAACTTTTTTGTCCCTTCCAGGTTGGTATTGTACACAGACCAAATCTCCTAAACAATAATTTGTCTTATTTTTGCTTGTTCTGTCATATTTTTCTTTTTGTTCTGTTTTCGTATCTTCCAGATTGTCTTTAACTTGTTCCATAGCTTTTTTCATTCGCATCATCATTTCTTGCTTATATTGGTCTAGGTTGTAATATATTCTATTATTTTGTATTTCATCTAAACAAATTCTGGGATTTCTTAGATGTTGTAAAAAAATGGCATTTCTTTCAGAGACCGCAAAAAAGCCATATTTATTGCAAAGCCTACGAATGATAAATGTTCACCCCAACTTTCATTTTCCTCTCTGGCATGTATTCCCATCATGTAAAAAAATGTAATTCATTTCTATAGGTATATTTCTATACTAGCTCTAGCTCTTTTCCAGATAACATTCTGAATTGCCTAATGCTCTTTTATCTAAAGCTTTTCATCCAAAAAATCAGAAAGAAAAATGAACAGAATTTCTTCTTCTTCTATTTAACAGCGGGCGGGCTTTTCAGTGATACTATTTAGCCCTTTTCCTTTTGCTTCACTCTGTGGGGTACAGAGTAGGGTACTTTGCTCACAATGGTCAACAGGCTCGATCAGCCTGGCCCTAGCAAGAAAAAGATCAAAACGAAGCTTGACCATTATTATGCTGTGTATTACGACGACTCACCTTATTTTGGCAGAATTATTGAATTTGTTGATGAAGGGGTCGTTAGGATGAAGTTCTTAAAGCTTGACTCAGCAGCGACGTACGAGTTTAGTTGGCCCAAGAACGATGATATTACAGACGTCGCAGAAGAGTTTATCTTGGGAGGGCCCCTCACTCTGAAGGGCACTGGACCCTTCACTATAAGCGAGCATCGCGAAATGGTGAAACGCCACTAGGAAAGGAAGAAAAGCTATGAAAAAAAAGCAGTGATCACCTAGTTCCTCTGTGTTTTGCTTTTAAACTTGTTTTTATCAGTATTTCAAGTCGTCGTTTTTATTATTTTTACCTTATTTTTAATATACGAATTTCAAGGAAGTTAGCTGATGGATTCTGTAGTTACAGGAGATGAGGGCCCAAGCTTTCAGGTCCCCCAGTCCTTCATAAGACTATTTAATTGCTGGATTTTGGTGGTATATTCACGTTGGTATAAAATTATCGTTAGAATCCATGTTTTTACACATTGGAAAAACGAGATTTGATTTTCAAAAAAACAAAATCATAACTGCAAAGCTGAATAACTCCGCTAGTTCGGAAGATACGCGCATGAAATTTGGAAGAAACATAGATTCTGGGGTGTTTATACCACCAACCAAAGCTAAGATTTTTTACTCCTTCAGGTACAAAGATATTGACCTCGTCCAGAATTACCCATTTTTTGGTGGCTAATTCCAGACACCGCGGTAAAATTTCAAATGAGGTCACCAACCCCCTTTATAGTTTGAACTTCGGAAGTTTCTAGCTCTTGAATGAAAGCTAACAGTCTGAACTTTCATACAAATCTGATTTTACGACGAGATTTTAAGTCTGCTGGCAGGAGGAATTTTTTTGAATCAAAAAAAAAAAGGTCAAAGTGTCCAGAATTACCCTGGTTCACCCTATAAGAAAATCACCTTTGGAATTTTCTATGGTTTTGCAGAACATATTTGAGAGAACATACTTGGTATCAATGGAGAAGGATGCTGAGGGACTACAGTATACACATCCAATCCTGGCTTGGCATAGGTCTGGGCCTTGGTCTGTGATATCAAACCAAATGGTCTCCAAAGATGGCAGGCCAGACTTTATGTGAAGTTCCTGGACAACATATGCTGCGTTTACATAAGTTGGGACTCCACGCTTGCATTTTATTGATAAGAGGTTAGAGATGAATTGTTAACAGGGTAGTTGAATATGTGTATATTCTAGACTAAGCTTTTTATTCTTAGTGCATATTTCAGTGATAATAACCAGATAATAAGCTTTAAAGTAAATTAGAAATTTCAATTCATTTAGTATGTTAGTAATTTAATCTTCATTGGTTAATAGAAGGCAAAAATTTAATATACTTTTGAGCAGCTACTGATATCTGGTCCTTGTTCATCATGTTCTGTATGCATAGAATTAGAAGATAGGCAGAGATAATCGTCCTTGATGCTGGACTGGCTAACTAAGGTATCTGATGCGGTACACGTTTCAAACAAGGATAATAGAGTAGAACATGGAGACACATGGGTTCCATTGTAACTGAACCACCATGTAACTGAACCCAAAGCAACTGAATCACGGTACAACTGAACCACCTTGCAATTGAACCAACATGCAAGTGAGCCCCCGTAAAACTGAACCCCTGTGCAACCGAACACTTGTGCTACTGAACACTCCTGCAACTGAACCCCCTTTAACTGGACCCTTGTGCAACTCAACCCTAATTAAGTTAACCCCCATTTAATAGAACCACCATGTAACTGACCCCCATGTAAGTGAACAACCATATAACTGAACCACTGTGCAACTCAACCACTGTGCAACTGAACCATCATGCAACTTATCCTTGTGCAGCTCAACCACTATGCCTACATTAGGTAAAACAAAAGTTAGAATATGAACATGTTCAAACTTGTTGTAATTCTTTGTTTTTTTTAAGTCTTTATATAAATTACTGTCAAGATGGTTTTTAAAATTTATGTGTTTTTTTGTAACAAAAAAAAATAAAATTGGAAGTCATAAACTCTTAAATCAAGATTTATTTCTCAATCTTATGTGTGTTAATTGGGGTTCCCTTCACCCCGTAACTTTCTACGGGTCTAAGTGTTTACTCCATCCCCCCCGGTAAGTGTCCCCTCTTCCCCCCATGGAAAATTTATCACCTCGAAAATACATGCCTTGCGGAAATTATTGTTTTAAATTAAAAAAAATTCTTTGTGTTGTGTAATCTTTATTTTAATTGAGAAGTTCCAAGGGAAGTTTAAAAGATGAATTTATTTTTCAATCTCCCCCCCCCCTCTGTGCAAATACTGTCCTCTCATTAAAGATACCCCAGAAAACCTTCACACAAAATTTTTTGTATGTTACCCACTGACAAATACTATCTGTAAGCAATAGACAAAACAAAAAAACTTGTAATGGAACCGAAACTTCTGCAATGGGGTGAGCTGATTGTTTTGTAGCTAGGAAGAGAGGAAAATATCTCAAAGGGTGCATTTTGATGCCAAAACATCTCAGCTCTCATTAAGCCTTCAAATGAATACAGAATTAGCTCTAAGGGAGAGACAACAGGAGGATGGAGGAAGAAATTGTTTGATAATCCCAAGGCATTTCTAGTCTTTTTTATAAGCTGAAAGTGATTGGATTTTTTTGGTATTTTTTTGGGGGGGGGGGGCGGGGGCGATTTTCCATGGGTAGGTATTTTCTGGGAGGGGGGTAATTTCCTTTAGGTGTTATTTTGCGCGGGGTATTTTCCTTAAGGGAGGTTTTTGTGGGGGGGGGGGGGTAAACAGCGGCTCTCACTGACTACATACTGTGATTTTTTTTTACCACTGCTTATTTTGTTGCTTTCACTTCGTAGTATTTTCTACCCTCGTAGTTGTCTATTGTTTGGTATGAAAAGGGTTAATTGCCTGCTTTGGTGCAGTAGTTCAGTTGCACGATGGCTGAGTTACGCAAGGGTACAGTTGCACGGTGGTTCAGTTACACGGGGGTTCAGTTGCACGTTGGTTCAGTTACACGATGGTTTAGTTACACGGTGGTTTAGTTATACGGTGGTTCAGTTACACGTTGGTTTAGTTGCACTGTGGTTCAGTTGTACTGGGTTCAGTTGCACGGAGGTTTAGTTACATGGTGGTTTAGTTACATGGGGGTTGAGTTGCACGGGTGTTTAGTTACACAAGGGTTGGTTAAATTGGGTTAAGTTGCCCGGTGGTAGAGAAACTGTTGCAGAATACCTATTATAGGGCATACAGAAATAATTACATACGGAGCCTTCTGGTGTATAGTTAGACTTCAGTTGTTTCCATAAGAAATTGCCTTTTTTACAATGCTTCTAATTTCATTCTAATTTAATTTCTGCGTTTTCTTCCAACTGTTGTTGAAAACTGTTCCAAGTACGTTGGTTTCTTTTTTGGTTGGTACACCATGCACGAAATCTCTATCCTCATCTCTGAGGCTTGAACTCTCAGATTTTGCTTTATTTATTTCTACCTTGAAAATCAAGGAGGCACACTTGTGCCTCTAAAGAGGAGACCCACCACAATGTTAAGCGATTTCCGGTCCTAGCGGTCGCAGAGAGACAGCAGTGATCGCATTTTGTAGCCCAAGCTCCAACTAAGAAACGTGCAAAATTTCACCCCCTCCGGATTGTATCTTACTGGGTAACAATGGGCTAGAAGTTTTAACCCTCAAGCTACAGCCCCTCTTTAACTGTGTCCGATTAGAATGAAACTTTGAGTTTGTGCTGTCCCCGGGGTCCGTACGTTATCCTCGAGATTTCAGAAAAGTCCAATTAGTCCTTCCCTGTTTTACAAAAAACAAATATAGCCACTTGAAGTTCATTTCTCTTTTTTTTATCAGCCACGCCTACAGGCCACAGTTGGCAACGGATCCGGGTGAATGAGGACGCATTTGAAGTGGAATTTGACTCGTTAGGGCCTTTTGATATTTTCAGACCGAAAAAATTATCCCCCGAATTATATTTACGAAAAACCTCGTTTTCCTATAAGAGCCCATGTTAATTTTTCCCACCACAACCCCCTTTAACGTTGTCCGATCAGGTTGAAATTTAGAAGATAAGCTTTGCTGGGGCCTGGGAGCTTATCCTCAAAATTTCAGCTCAATCCGATCCTTCCTTCCCTATTTTTCAAAAACCAAATATCAAGTTTTGTGGGCATTTGCTTGCGTCAAAAATAGATACGAGAGACTAAAACAATATAACTAGTGTCTCTGTGGTACAATGGTCGCTGTTCCTGACTGTCAGGCGGAAGATCCGGGTTGGATTCCCTGTGAGAAAAACTTTTTTATATACTGAATTTAAAGTTTAAAAAAGAAACTCAGTTTCTTTTTTAAATCCAATCTATTAAATCCTTCGGCTCAACAGGCGTCTCCAGAAGAATATCACAGTCGGCCTTCAGGTTACAGGTAAGTCTCCACTGCTTTGATAACATGCCGTATACCCACATGCTCGAAGAAAAGTTGAAAAAAGAAAATCTTACTGTGCTTTTGATTTGAGTATTCATGAATTAAAAGCATTAACACAAAAATCTTCAAAAGCGGGGGGTTCGGGAGGGGGCCGCCCCCCATCTTTTTATCCTGAAAAGATAAGCAAACAGGTATTCAAGCACAAAAAAATAATAAAATGTAAAAAAACATGCAGAAAATATTTGAAAAAAAACTACGTTTTCTAAAGAGTTAAAGAGGCTGAGTCACAAGTTCGAACCTTAAAACGTGCAGGATTAGAAGTGCAGTTGGGGGTTGCCACCCCCAAACCCTCGCTTCCGTATATGAAAGGGCTGTGCTCTCTCAACGCCTCGCTCTTTACGCTAAAGTTTTTATTGTTTAAAAGAGTTGTGAGAAAGACAAACTTTTGCATAAAGAGCAAGGCGTTGAGAGCACAAACCCTTTCATATACGGGAGCGGGGGTTTGGGGGGCGACACCCCCACCCCTGCACCTCCTAATCCCTGTACGGGTTACGGGTTGAACTTGTGTCTAACCCGCTTTAAATCTTTAGAAAACGTATTTTTTTTTAAAATAATTTTAAAATAAGATTTGGTTGTATTAGTTGCTTTTACAAAATCTTCTGTTTCTGTAAATACTATTAGATAATAAAAAAAAACTTTGAACTTTTATTTGTGTATCCTCTATTTAAATTCCTTTTATTTACCCTTCAATATACTTAAGCATGGGATCGGCATATGCTTCAAATAAAAGTAGACTCAAAGGAACAAAATGACTATTCTTCAATTGGTATCTCTTATTCACCTGAAGAGCTGATGATGGGGTTCATAAAGACTGTCATTATGGCACAAACAGTCCACATCTGATTCAGAACTGGGACAAGGTTAACTGGGATTGTTTCTTCTAAGATCCCATAGTACTTAATTCGCATTATGAGTCTCTCAACATGTATTCGGAGGCGGGCAATCTTCTGTCTTTCAATCACATCAGAAGCTGCAAATTGCCCATCATTTTGAAGAAATGGGGGAATATTTAGGCTTACGCAAGAAGGCAAGTCAGTCTGTATGCGGATCAGCCATTATACTATCACCATCATCATATGGCATCTTCAGGATTCCACATCTTTTGGCAAGTTCTACATCAGAGATGGACCCGTCGTACAACTCAGATACAAACGTCACAATGCCGTTTGGGGCAATGCCAATGAGACCTTTTTTAGTCTGCCGACTTTTGTATGACGATTAAGACAGAGTTTTATTTCGGAATGACAAAGGAACTTGACACTGAACGTCAGTTGCGTCGATCAAGACACGAGTTGTGTGATATTCAGCTTTAAGTCATATGTCATATTTTTGTCGACATAGTTTCTTGCCGGCCAGAGAACAAGTCTTCACAACTGTATATACAAGAAATTGATCCAGGTCACAAGTATTGCGCTAATGGTCCTCTGACTAATTGAAAAACGGAGTGTCAGGTATTATTCATATATTCCCACTTTTAGCCTGCAAAGGACAATAGGCAGCTGATGACGTCCAGAGAGCTTTCTGTTACGTATCTTAGCTGAACCTTCGGTATCTCTCACATGAGCTTCTGTGAGTCACATTTTCACCATTTTCACCACAGTTGATGAATTCAAAAAAAGACTCAAAGTCAGATGAGCAGGTGAACCCAATATAGACCTATAGTAGTGTGTTATACTTTTTCACGTTAGCATAAGTAAATGTACCATCTTTCAAAGCTTGATCAGAGGCAACGAGTTTGCTTTTTATGTCCATATTAATGTGCTGCAGTTTTTCCATCTCTTTCTTTTTATCTTGCAGTTCAATTTGCATATACCTTGCCTTTGCTTCTAGTTCTCTAACTCTTGATAATAAACTGGCAGTCACATTATTGCTGGTACTGCTAACATTCCCTGAGCTAGTTATTTCACCAATTTCACAAGGTTCCTCGCCTTCACCACTTCCAAAAGTTCCTCGCTTGATATAGTGTGCAGTAGCCCACTGGCAGACACATCTTCAACTTGAGTAATCTCAGCACTGAGTTTTTTCCGGCCTTTGTGATGTTTCTCACTAACTTGTCTTTCTTTAGGAGCTTTTCGCCTGAACAATGATTCATTTGTCCAAGGAAAAATACTTGGGATAGATCCTGGTTTGAGTTCTCTTCTTCCGGATGCAAAACCAGCATAGAAGTCCTCAGTGTTGAAATTTCTAGAAAATACTCTAGTGTAGGCATCTGAGATTTGGAACAAGGGACCTTCATCTCTTCTAATCTTCAAAAGCCACTCCTTTCTCAGATACTTATCACTTGGAAGCTTGTGAAAGGAAACCTGAAATATAATTCCACTATTAGAATGATAGTTGTAACAAGGGCTGATGAGTGGTCAGATTTTAGACAATCCTCAGGGCTTATCACTTCCCAAAATCTCTCAGGTAGCCTTTGTATCCCTAATCAGTTAATTAAAAATAGAACTGCAAGCTTGAATCCTCTTTAGGGGGAGGAAAACTAATTTTTGACCTGGAACATATTCCGCATTGAAGGGTAGGAAGTGATAGCCCCTAAGGATTGTGAAAACTCTGACTGGATCATTGACTCTTGATTGTAGTAGTGTTCTTACTCCGCTCAGCGACCATGCAAGTTCAGTGGCAACCAAAAGGGTGAAGGGTAAAAAGTATGGATACCTCTGGGTTTTTCAGAAATATAATTTTTTTCATTCCCTGGAAAGGGCATTTTGATGACAGGGATTTGAAGGGGACTGTCTGGTGAGTCTACACGGGTCAAATTTGTAGGGATTTCAAGCTACCGTAAATAGGTGAATGCAGTGGCGTAACTAGGGGGGCAAGAAGGGGCAAATGCCCCCCTAAAGAATTTTGTCGGCACATTGCTCCTGAAAATTTTTTGTTGTTTTTTGTAATAAAGAGACTTTTAAGCTTTGTGGCACTGATAGGACAATTCATTAGCAATCTTCGCAATCCAGTGGTCGTCAAAATAGTATGATCGACACCAAAGAATATAATCTCAATAAAGCACAGGAGGTTGGGTTGGTATAGGAGAACAGATTCATAAAATTAGAAAATTAAAGCACAAACAATTCCAGGAAATTTGGGAGGTGTAAAAGAACTTCATGTTGTTTTTATTTTTTTATTTTGATACTAAAACCTTATTTTTCAAAGCAAATTCACATCTTTGCCCAAATTATTCAAAGAATATGAAAGAGCTTTTTTAGAAAAAATGGAGCAATTTTTAGAGCAATTTTTTAGAGTAATTTTTTAGAACAATTCACAGATCAAGATGGATCTTAATTTTCTCTGAAGTTCAAATTTAGGTAACTAATGTAAAGAAGAAAAAGATACTTTCAAATTCTCCTCTTCTGATTTATAAGTAATATTGTAAGATAAAGGTAACACAACTTCATCAGAACCCATCAGCATTCAATTAGATAGATGAGTGAATCAAACACTCAATTGTGGTACTCTTTTATCTTACAATATCAACTGGGTAATTTAGAATAAGTTGTAACTCCCTCACATCAATCAAATAACCCCCCTCCCACAACAAAACCAAAATAGGGTACAAGCACCAGAAATGATAAATATGGCTGCAACTGGCACTATTCCTTTTTAAAATGAACAGAGGTGGATTGAAATGCTTAACCCTGATGCTTTTCAATTCTATTTCATAGAGAACAAATTTGCTTACTATGAAAGGAAGGTAGATTTCAAATATATCTAGCTAAGATACACAGTTGTTTAGTAGAAGAGCATGCATTGAAACACCAGTAAATTGCACAGAGTGAAATGATAAAAAGGATAAAGCTTCAAAGTGAAGTTACTATCAAAGTTAAATAGAGATGTAAAGCAAAACAAGTAGCTCTGAATCATTCCGTTCTGAAAATCAAAAAGTTAATTCATAATCAGGGGTGTTGTTTGGGGGGGGGGGGCAGCCACTCCCCAAAAATGTGGAGAAACAAATGTTAAGTAACCCATGCCCCTTGAATATCTGGATATATATCCCTCTTGTCCCCCCTCCCCAACAAAAAAAGTGGAGGTAATAATTGATGGGAAATGTAAAAATTATTTGCTTTATGATACACGACATGAAATTGGTATTAGCATTGTTAAAGCTTGGCATTATAGGGAGGAGGCTAATCTACCATTGTTCCTTAAGGCTAAGGCTTCCATTCATTTTCAGGAACATTCAAGGGGAGAATTTATCTTTCAGTTTTCTTAAAAGGTTTTACACTGCTAACTGACAGAAATGTAAGTAAATTGTTTACACTTTTTGCTATCTTGAAAAGGGGTTAGGTTAGGAAAATGAAACTTTCAGTTATGAATCCAGGGCAAAAACCATACTTTGGAAAGGTATTACCAAGCTTCCACATTAACGATCTTATGATTTCTAAGTCTTAGAAATTTGCCTGCTTCAGTGTCAACTGAAATTCAACTGAAATTCAGTGTCAAGTTCCTTCGTCATTCCTAAATAAAACTGTGTCTTAATCGTCATACAAAAGTCGGCAGACTAAAAAAGGTCTCATTGGCATTGCCCCAAACGGCAT
>NC_142803.1:69216189-69291101 GCF_049724085.1 Artemia sp. Qi Xiang Cuo
ACTTACATTGAATATGAAGATCAAACTTGAAATGAACAAAATCAGTAAACACAAGTGTTTTGACATTACTTCCTCCTCTCACGGTAAAAGTCTAAAATTTACTACGTCAATGGTGCTTTACTTAAGACCAATATTACGACAAATATTGTGTTTTGTGATTAATATTGAAAACAAACGTTAAAAATATAGTATAATTTTGAACTGATGAGCTTTCAGCAATCGATATCATTATACATCAAATATTCAGTTAATTTTAGTTCTTTCTAAAGTTGTTCAAGACGAATATAGTTTCACTACAAACAAAAGTTTGAATACTGCCTCCTTCCTTAACTGTAAATAAAAACCAAAAGTCTACTGCGTCATTGGCGCTTCCCTGAAAACGAATTGTATTACAAATATTTTCTTTTGTACTTAATATTGAAAATAAACAGTAAAATTTTGAACTGATCAGCTTTCAACTGATATTTCTAAAATTGTTCAAGACCCCTAAAATTGTCCCCTTCCTTAACTGTAAAAACCTAAAGACTACTCTGTCATTGGCGCTTCACTGAAAACGAATTATATTCCAAATATTTTCTTTTCCAGTTCTTACAGCATTAAAAATGAAAATAAAATTACAGTGCAATAAAATTTAGAACTGATGGATCTTTAAACAATTAATATATTATATATCAAATATTCAATTTGATTTTGTTTATACTTTCCAAGACTGTTCAAGACACATATAGTTTTCAGTAAACGGCCAATGACGCAGTAGGTTTTAGACTTTCACAGTGACAGAACGAGGCAATGCCCAAACTCTTGTTTGTAGCAATATTTGTTAGTTTCAAGCGTAATTTGCATGTTCACTTTCAGTTTTACTCGTTTTAATATTTATTTATTAATTTACATTTATATCTATTGTATGTTTGTTTGCATTGATTGTTTGTTTAATTTCTGTTAGTTTTGAGTTTCATGTATACTTCGATAGCAAAATATTTTGTTTCGTTTTAAGCTTGATTTTATATTTAATCTAAGCATTAATCGCTTTAAGATCTATGTATTCATTTATATTATTAACTAGTGTATGTTTTTTGCTATGATTGTTTATTTAATTTCTGTTCGTTTTGGGTTTCATTTATTCTTTAATAATAATTTCTGGTCGTTTTTTGTTTTAATTTTAACAGGTATTTGTATCTGCTGAGCCTAAGTTTAAAATGGCCTTTACTTTTCTTTGAAAAACTTATTTTTCGGAAAGTTTTTTTTAATTAATAGCCTTCGAAAGACATCAAATGACGTTTTCACTTTCATCCTAGCTAAATTATAGCGCCACCTAGACATTTTCAGGGGAGTCTTGGATAGAAAGAGAAGCTACATGAGGTGTAACATATATCCTGAAATGGTATCTTAAATACCATCTAGCATTTGGTCACCATCAACTACATTTTCTGACAAATCAGAATAGTCACTTTCAGAACTTAATGAGCTCATATTTATTCACTAGGTAGATTTCACTAATATAGGAATCAGCAGATTTTGTAGATTTGAATTTTCACAAATGAAAAGCATTGTCAGATTCAATGGAGTTCTTTTCCGTTTCACGGGTTTTCCATTTTTTTCGCTGGCAACATTGTTCATACAAATATTCGCAGACGTTCTAACTTAATATTGCTTATAGCAACTAAAAGAAAATTCGCAGTAAACACGGGTTTCCAGGTATAAATAGTCCTAGGATAGATCTATAAGGCTAAATATTTTTTTCACTTTGGGGTCACTGGTACTTTAAGATACGCTCTTTTGATAATCTAAATGCGCATAGTGTCTTTTGTTAATTGGAATTTGCCACAAATATTCTCTAAAAAATTTTACCTTCATAGACTTAGACTTAATAATGCGAGAATCATGGCAGTTCCACTGGTTGTAGAAGTAGTTGTAATGTTAGTTTTGTACACTTACTGACTGAAACAGGTGTAGTCATTGTAATAGTAGCGTTACCAGGATGAACATCTTTCAAGATTTTCATATAAATATTGATTTCATTATAACCCTGAAGTTTCATATTGCCTTGATAAGTTGTTACAAAAGTATGTTTGATGTGCACTTTCGATCTCATTTTGACGCTTTTTTCATCTTAATACTCTAAGCCTTATAAGTTTATGCAATTGAAGTATTAGTTGGAGTAGCTTAGCATAGCAGCAGTAGTAGTATTTGTAAAAGTAGCAGTGGTAATAGTGTTTGTAATGGCATTCATGCATTACCGTTTCATCAATGTATGTTCCCCTTTAAGTTATGTCCGAAAGTTCCAAATTAATACCCAAATTAACCCTTGAGAAAATCAATTTTGACAATCTACATGTATAGTGTTTTGATTTATTTTAGATTCCCCCTCAATATTCTGTCCAATTTTCACCTTCATACCCTTAGCCTATATTGTACTTGTATCATAGTAGTTGTGGTAGAAGTCAGAACAGTACTAGCAGTAAAAGTGTATTATTATTCATAGTATTAACAGTAGTAGCAGCAGTATTAATAGTAGTAGTAGCAGGTACATTTTGCTTTTTAGTAAACTGGATTTTCCACTCATGCTACCCCTGATGTTTCCTTTTGATATGATAAGCCGTTCCAAAATATTGCTGATACTCTCGTATTAGCAATCTACATGCCCACAATATGCTTTAATTTAGTTCAACCTTCCCCTAAACGTTCCGTCAGATATTTATTTCAAGATTTTCAGCCTCAGTAAAACCTGCTACAAAAGTAGTAGTTTTGTTGATAGTAGTGGTGGTGGTAATGGTAGTAGTGTGCAAAGTGTTGCAAATGTACAAATATTGGTCAGTTAATTTTATCCCTTATCATTTCCTGTAAGTTCCAAGTTAATATACTCAGTCATTCCTGAGCTACGCCCTCTTTGAAAACGCATTTACACATAACATGTTTTGATTTAGTTCAACACTTCCCTCAACATTCCTTAAAAGACTCGCCTTAATGCCTTTCATATTAGTCAAACATGCATGCCCTTTCTCAGTAATATATAATATATGTAAACAATGATCAAATCGCCTAACTTACAGCCCTCACTCTGAGGCCGGAGGGGGGGGTGGCCTCGCCCTAGAGCAAAATTACTTAATCTTTCAACAATGATGAACAAAAATAGATGTCTCAAAACTTTATTTGGATGTTTGTATTGGGAAATGATGGACGTGGGGGAGGGGGGTTAGTTGTTCTCAAATCACTTTTGAGTCTTAAAAAGAGCACTATAAATTTCAGCTTCAAATCAAATGAACCCCATCTGAAGTTTATGCGACAAACCGTTCCATAAAAACCTTATATGCTCCCAAGGCATAACTTACAACTCTTTCCCCACGGATCTGGGGGCTTGTGTCAGCCCTGGTGGCATTGTTATGTGTTCTTTAGACTATTTTGTTTTAAAATTGATATTTCACAATTTCAATCAGATGTGTTTCGTGAAAAGAGGGATAGTTAGGATGGGGGCTAGTTGACCTTCATAACATTTGACTCTTAAACTAAAACTGCCAAGTTTCAACCAAATGAGCCACCTCTAAAGTTTATGCAACCACCCCTTCAAGAAAAAGATGCCCTATATTACTTTTAACTCTTAAAAAGGGATTAGAACTTCTGAATTTTAACCAAATGAGACTCCTCTAAAGTTTATACATCCATTCCTTCCATATAAAGCTTAAATGCCCCGGACATAACTTAAAACCCATAACCCTATGCTCCGGGGTTTTGTTTCATCCCAAAAGCCTGGTTGTATGATCTTTGGACTATTTTGAATGAAATGGCTTTCTCAAAATTTTAGTTGGATTGATTTTGGGGAAATACTACTTTTGTGTGTGTGTGGGGGGGGGGGTAGCTGCATGGGCGTAGGCAGCATCTTGTGTAGGGGGGGGGGGTAGCCGCTTCTGTGATGGAGGGGGAGGGATCTTACTAATACTTCCCGAGGTCCTTTGAATATAGGTCTTTAGAAACTAGTCATTCTATATTTCACTAAAACTCGGCCTTTAACATTTTCCATGTTCTACTTTTCCTGCAACAGTATAACATAAGAGACCCACTATCCTACTTCCAATTTCCAAAAAACATAAACACCACAAAAGCGATTTGACACAAATCACATTATGGCTAGATAACAGCTTCTTCTAGGAATTCAACTCAAAAGTTTACAGTTGGGCAAAATTAAATATTAATATTGGTATAGGGGAGACTGGCCCACGTCTAGCCAAAGCAAACAGTTTCAATACAAAAACCTATGGGGCTTCTGGTGGATTATAAACGCTCTGACAGATTGCAGTGTATTTTTAAAAAAAAAAGCCCTGCCTTAATTAATACTTTTACCAAAAATTTCAGATTGGATCAGGTTTTATGGTGATTAACTCTGGAATTTTGTTCAATTTTGTCTGAAAGCCTACGCCTAATTACGAATACTAGAAAACTCACATTGTATTCTCCTATTAAAAACTCACATTGTATTCTCCTATTATTTGCCTGTTTTTGTAAGCTTCCGAGACGTGCCATCTTCACCAATTTGCTGTTAGTATTTTTTCATCCTGTGGGATATTGAACTCCCATGTTCGGCCACAATACCCAGGGTAAATTCGGCTTGCCGTACCAAGGTGTCCAAAAGTGGGCTATGCTTGTAAAAGCAGTGTAAATAGCATATTTAAAGGTTGAAGGCAAGCTTAATACCCAAAACTGTGTTATTTCTGGCGTTGTTTAATCCTGTCAGAACAGTAGGTGAACTGAAGTTCTTTTTTTTTTTCTGTTAAATTTCATTCAAAATAAAATGATTAAAAGAAAACAGAAGAGAAAAGAAAGAAAGGTGGCTGTGATCCAGAAGAAAATAAAAGAGCAGTTTTTTCTGTCTTATTCTACAAGAAGTCAGTTGGATTCTCTGGAAGTACCATGGGTGTCCCTAGAGGAACGCTGCAAGACTATATAAAAAAAAAAATTGAGAAGCTGAATATCCCTCTAAAAAGTCTGGACCTGAATTTCCTTACATCCTGTTATAACCCATGATTAATATTTACAGAGGAACAAGCAAAGAGACTAAAAACGTACTTGAAAACGATAGCTGATATGCTTTCGACTGTATTCCCCTAGAAGTGTGTAAATTTGCATACACTTATGCCATTATTAAGAGCATAAAAGTACCGGATAACGGAACTGCAAAGGCAGCGGAGACAGTGGAGGAACTACAGGTAAAGATTGGTACCGTGGATTTATGGATTGCCTTAAAACTCTATCAGTAAGAACACCAATAAGTACAAGCTTATGACGGACAACTGCTTTCAACTGTCACAGTGTAGGAGCTTTCTTTAACAACCTGGATTGAGGCCCATATAAACACATGTTCAGACCACAAGACATTGGAAGTTTTGACGAATCAGGTCTGAAAAAATCCACAAGCCTAGTAAAATCATTGCACAGCGAGGGCAGAAGTAAGTAGGGAACATCACGTCAGCAGAAAGAGGTCAGTTGACCACGATTTGTGCTGGTGTTAATGTGTTGGGAACACAGTCCCTCCTTTACTTATTTCCCCACAAAAACAGTGTTCGGAAATTTTACTCAGGGGACCTTTACCAGGAACCATCATGATCAGCTCAGAAAATACTTCTGGCTGGATGACTGCCTCTCATTCTTTGCTTTGCTTGCAGCATTTTATCAAACAAGTAGCAACTGAAGAACTTAAGGTCCTCTTTTGGAAGAAGACTGGAGCAAGAGACTTTGTGCTAACTGACGAGATGAATAGTGTCTTAAAGACAGAAGTTGAAATAAAACTGCCACCACTGAAAGGTAGAACACCAAGATTAGCGGAGCAGCTTAATTTTGTGTTGATCAATCAATGTATAATTAGAAATTAATACTCTTCATTTTTTTTAAACCTTAATTAAATTCATTTTGTAGTTTTTTATGCTGACCATATTCTTTCTTAATTTTGTAGCCGAAAAACAAGCTTTAACGTTCCCCTGGTCACTTTTCTTTTTCTTTTGTCCGGCGGCCAAACGTATGGCAGAGACGAATGAACCAGTGCCGGGATGGCCCAGGTTTGGCACTCTTGACCACTTGGATAGAGAGGTATCCAGGTGGAAAAATGGCGGAGTATTTCTAATTGTCTTTTTCAAGGATGGTATTGAATGAGTTACTTTTGCTTTGACATGCTCAGCAACTTCTTATCGCTTGAATCAATTCATGGAGAATTCAATAAGTCAAAATCATCCGATCGTGGGCCAGTCTCCTATCTATATATCGGACTGAAACTCAATATTGAAGATTGAAACGTAAATGTTGATATCGCAAACCATACTTGGAAATTTCTGTTTATTTCCAGCTTTTAACCATCTATCAGGTAACATCCAACAAAAAAATTCCAACATACGAAAAGTTCTCGCCAATATCTATCGTAAATTTGAAGTTCTAGGGGGGGGCAGCTGTCCCCCTGCCCCCCCCCCTCTCTACACCCATGGGTAGCTGCCCTTCGATCGCTTTAACTCTTAAAAAGGGCACTAGAACTTCTGATTACTAATCCAATAATCCCCTTTCGAAGCTTATACTACCACTCTTTCTATAAAAACTTATATGGCTCCCAGGGCGTAACATATAATTTTCACCCTGAGGGCTGTGGGGGTGTCATCCTAAAAGACATAATTTCTGGACTGCGGATTTTCAACTACGCGGAATAAAATAAGCATCCCAAAATTTTTACTGTATATGTTTAAATATCAGCTATGGAGATTGCCAGCAAGTTAGCACTGAAAACATAAGTCTCACGTTTTGTGTGAAATATATTTAAGGACTAAATAGTTTTTGCTTTTTTGTCAATGTTTCGCTTCTCACATTAAAAAAAAAAATTATTTTTATTTTTATTGGCTTATTTTTTTGAAAATTGTTCTGTAATTTTTCGGATTTTTGTAATTGTGACTTTTTTAGAATGACTACTAAGAAAATTAGAGCGTGAATTTAATGTAGGGTGTAATAGAAAGGGAGAAATATTATTGATTATTACTCGAAAGGCAGTTATAAATTGCAGACACATACCTGGAAGACAGAATTTTTATTTGAATTGTTTAAATATGCAGAATTTCAGACTGTTGAGGGGGGAGCGTAAGTGCTGTTTGTTTTTCTCCAGAGCTAAATAACAAAACAGAGTCTACATGTACTATTAAGCTGTGCTTAAGACCTGCTCGTCATCAAATATCACTATTAAGGTCGTTTTGACATCTATCACAAGAATTTTCTACTGAAATCAATAGTCTGAAATTTTGTCTCTCGAAGGAGTGTCCCAAAAACGAAAACATTATTAGCATGGATTAAAAGAAAAATGGAGTAAAAATACCTTCGTCAACAAAAAGCTGAAATTTCTATTTAGCACAAACATAAGTTTTTTCAAAAATCAATATAAAAAGGGGACAGTTGAGAATTTTCTTACATATGTCCATCCTCAGAACTGCACTTTAATTACTACTGCTTACGATTTTATTGCTTCAATGCCCTTTAGACACTGGTAATTTTGCCGCGAATATATTCTTCTGAGTAAACATTATAAAAGAGAATTTTGATTTGTTAGATTCAAAAAGTTTCTATATATCGAATTTACAAGACTTTCCAGTAAAATTTGCCAATAAAAGTATTTCAAAAAGTAAAATAGGAATAGAATAGATTTATTTATTTGTTAAAACCCTTCTAACCATCAAGGATAAATTTGTTGTTTTTTGTTATTATTCTTTTTTCTATAGACGCAGCATTTGTGTAATGTTTTTTTTTTCATTTAGTGTTGCTTTAATTTCGGTTTATTCGATTTCTTCGTTAATTTAATGATTTTTTTTTATAGGGTCAATCCGTTCTAACCTGGGCTGTTCTGACCGCATTACTCTACCGCAACTGTCAGGCCCAAAACCGATTGTTATGGTGAGACAACGGACAAAGAGGGCTATAGAAGAATTAACAGTAGGCATCTGGCGTTGTGATTCCTGTGGAAAAGCAGATAAATCCTTTTTGATGTTAGATCTTCACATAGACACTGGGTGTGAAGAACTGTCACAGATAGAATGTGATGTCTGTCCAGCTGTAGTTCATGATTACAAAGATTTCGTTGCACAAAATCTGGAGCACCAAATGGGGGAAAGAAGAAGGTGTCCTATATGTTTACGAGATTTTATTGGTGATATGAGACAACATCTTTTTTTACAAGGACACTTTTCACAAAATGTATTTGAACTAAACATGCAAGGGAATATATCGCTAGTTTCTCCACAGGATCCGTCTACAAGCGTCTCCTTAAATTTGTTTGAATCTAAAACTGAAGCCAAAGACTTAAATAATCAGAAAACATTTTTGAATAGTGGCTTGTTTAGTGAAAAGCAGAGAAAATTTAAAAAACATTAAGTAATACAGACTGGAAAAAAACTTCATAAATGTGGGGTGTGCCAGAAGAGTTTTTCTAGCTCAGACTCTTTGAATAGGCACCAAAGAGTACATACAGGTGAAAGATCATATAAATGTGACATATGTCAGAAGAGTTTTTCTCTATCAACCCATTTTTATACGCACCAAAGAGTACATACATGTGAGATACCATATAACTGTGATATATGTCAGAATAGTTTTTCTGAATCAAGCTCTTTGTATATACATCTAAGAGTGAATACAGGTGAGAGACCATATAAATGTGACATATGTCAGAAGAGTTTTTTTAAAACAACACAATTTAAAATACGCCAACGAGTACATACAGGTGAGATACAATTTAAGTGTGATACGTGTCTGAATAGATGTTCCGTGTCAGTAACTTTGAAAACGCATAGAAGAGAGACTATAAGGGAAATACAATCAAAATGTGACGTTTTTCCTAAGAGATTTTCTAGATCACCCCATATGAATATACACGATAGATTGCCTACAGGTGAGAGACAGTTGAAGTGTGATACATGTCAAAAAAGTTTTTCTGGATCAAGCTCATTGAAAACGAACCAACGAGTGCATACAGGTGAAAGACCATATAAGTGCAAAATATGTCAGAAGAGTTTGTCCGAATCAAATACTTTGAAAAGGCACCAACGAGTGCATACAGGTGAGAAAACATATAAGTGTGATATATGTCACAAGAGTTTTTCCCAATCAGGCTCTTTGAAAACGCACCAAAGAGTACATACCCGTGAGAGACCATATAAATGTTAAATATGACAGAAGAGTTATTCTTCCTCAGTCTCTTTGAAGACGCACCAAAGAGTACATACAAGTGAGAGACCATATAAATGTGACACATGTCAGAAGAGTTTTTCTACAACTACCCAATTGAAAATACACCAAAGGGTACATACAGGTGAAAGACCATATAAATGTGAGATATGTCAGAAGAGTTTTTCTGAATCATGCTCTTTGAAAACTAACCAAAGAGTGCATACAGGTGAGAGACCATATAGATGTGACATATGTCAGAAGAGTTTTTCTAAACCAACCCATTTGAAAACACACGAAAGAGTACATACAGCTTAAAGACCATATAAATGTGACACATGTCAGAAAGTTTTTTCTGGATCAAGCCCTTTGAAAACACACCAAAGAGTACATACAAGTGAGAGACCATATAAGTGCAAAATATGTCAGAAGATTTAGCTAGAATCATCTACTTTGAAAATGCACCAAAGAGTTCTTACTGGTGAGAGACCTTATGTATGAGATCTATTTAGGAAGACTTTTTCTCAGTCAGCCTCTATGAAAAAGCACCAAAAAGTGCCTATAGGTGACAGACCAATATACATGTGGTGACTTTCAGATGCTTTATTGAAAAGAGAATTTTCTTTATACATCAGATAGTTCAGACTTTTGCCATATAGCGTTACCAAAACCGTTTAGAAATGAAGTATTTTGGAGTATTCCATTTGAATGATCATTAAACAACTCATTCTACGAAAAGAGCGAGTCTTTATCAAACAGTTCGTGATAACAAACTGTAAGTAAGGATCGATTAGGCTTAATAGTAACCAAAATTCTTACAAACGGAATCATCTTATTATGCCAATTCCAAATATATGATTCATTAAGTTTCGTTCTACCAATCAAAATTTAAGAGCCAAAGAAAAATTTGCCCGATTTTTTAAATAGGGGGAAAACACACCCTAAAAGTCAAGAAATCTTGAAAGAAACACACCATCAAGAATCTGTGTACCTGTGAACCCTATTATAGAAGTTTTAAGCTCTTATATACAAAAATCTGTTATTTTGTTATTCTGGGCGGAAGACAGATCATGGTTGCGTTGTAATTTGTTTTTTTCTTAGGATTTATTTTTTTGTCTTAACGGTCCCCTAAATTAAAGAGATTATAAACTAAAATCTTACAAATTAAAATATTATTTTTGATTTTTCAGTCTGTATCGTCTTCAAGAAATTTGACGGGGAGGGGCAATTTTTTATGAGGAGGGAACCTGACGGGTTGCGGTGTACTTTATTTTGGATAAAATTTTCACGGAAGTGAAATTCAGGAGATTAGAAACTAAAATCTTACAAATTAAAGTTTTCTTTTTGATTTTTCAGGCTGCATCGTCTTCAAGAAATTTGACGGGGAGGGGCAATTTTTTATGAGGACAAGTTGCGGTGTACTTTATGTTGGATGAAATTTCACGGAAGTTTTTCTTGCAGTGAGGAGGGGATATATTTCATGGAGGACGACCTGTATTATTTGAAAACGAACAAAATTAAATTTTTAAAAACAAGTTTTTTTCTATTGAATTTAAGGAGCAACATTAAAATTAAAAACAAAGATAAATTATTCTTTACATGAAGGGCTGCCCCCTCCTCAATACCTTGCTCTTTACGCTAATGTTTGACTGTTTGTCCCAATCTTTCAAGAACAGTCTCAAAAAAACAGGCACCATTTGACTAGAATATGAAAATCTCTTAAAGCTGCTAACAGCTTTAGATAACTCTATCAGACAACTCATTCTAAGAAAAGAGTGAGTCTTTAGAAACAAAAAACAAAAAGCTTACTGGATATTTTGGTTACATGCACAGTGACCGTCATTTGAGAAATATTGCGGATCAGTAGAAGGATATATCCTTATTTGCACTTTTACTGATCGTCATGGAAAGGTAATGTGGTCTTCGAAATTACCTAATATGCAAAATAGTTTGAATGAATTTAAGTATTCAGATCAAAGCCATTTTGAGGCTAAATTCCAGTTGCGAAATTTTCACCGATCTGCTTGTGGCTCTTTAGTTTTCGCACTTACTCATGAACACTCAAATGAAAAAATTCCTCGTTTTGCACCCTTTAACATCCCATCTTCTGATCTGTTTGAAATATTCTCATCCCCCCAGTATAGCATTAGCTAGTTTGCATGTAATAGACCGTTTTTGTGTTTGCATGAGAATGTATTTTAGATTATTTATTACTAGAATATTTCGTGATGCATCTACGAATTGAAATTTCACTTGTTGTATTTATTGTTCATTAAAGTCATACTGCACTGATTTTCGTAATTTTAAGTGTTTTCTTATTTAGTTAAATTGTAATTATTTTTTGATAAATCAGTTTTTGGTAAAAGATCATTTTAAAAATCGTTTATGAGTCTTCTAGCTCCTTTAAAATAAGTCCATTTTTTTCAGAAAAATGTCAAGAGCACTGCAAATTCATCTCTTGCTTATTTCTTGCTAGTCGCTTGCCTTTGTAGAGCCTGGAGTTGGGAACTGAACCGTTTAATTCTTCTGAATCCGATAGTTTATTCACCGGTTTTACATTATTTATTGCTAGAATATATCGTGCTACATCCAGGCATTGAAACTTTATGTATCTTTTGTTGTATTTTTTGTTCATTTAAGTCATATGGCCCTGAGTTGCGGAAGTTCCAGTATTTTCTTATATATTTAAATTGTGATTATTTTTTTTGCTAAAAGATCATTGTGAATATCGATTATGATTATTCTAGCTGCTTCAAATAAGTCCAATTTTGTGGAATGACTGTTGCAGAAGAATGGCAAAAGTACTTCTTGCAATTACCACTGTCTCTTAACTGCCTGTGTTTGGGAACTGAATCGTTGAATTCTTCTGAATCCGATAGTTTATTTGTGTTTCATAAAAAAAAACTTCCAAGACAGAATAAGGATATAGGAATCTTTATATCAAAAATCTCGTGGCAACAAACTGTAAGTAAGGATTGACCGGGCTCAATAGTAAACCAATCTCTGAAAAACGGAATTTTGACACTAATAGTTGCATTAAAAGAATAAAATTTTCATGTTAATTTAAAAATACATATGTTTCATCATGTTTTGCTCAGTATATTAAAAGCTACGTACCTTGGAAAATTTGGCGTATTTTCGAAAAAAAGGGGGAAAACCCTCTAAAAGTTATAGAACCTTAATGAAAATCACACCATCAGATTTAGAGTATTAGAGAACTCTACTATAGAGTTTTCAAGCTACTATCCGCAAAAATGTGGAATTTTGTATTTTTTGCCTGAAGAAAGATCAGGAATGCATGTTTATTTGTTTTTTTTTCCCAGGGATGATCGTATCATCCCAGAGGTCCTAGAATATCGTGGAAGGGCTCATTGGAACGGAAATTAAAAGTTCTAGTGTCTTCTTTAATTGACCAAAAAAATGGAGGACCACTAGGCCCCCTCCCATTCTTATTTTTTTCCCAAAGTCGCCCAATACAAATTTTTAAATGGCCATTTTGTTCAGCATGGTCAAACATAGGATAACTATGTCTTTTAGGATGACTGAATCCACCAAAGTCCCCGGGTATAGGGCTGAAAGTTTTGAACTTTACCTACTGTTAATATATATTATTGGTTATTGGGAAGTATACAGACGTTTTCAAGGGGGATTTTTTTCTGGTAGTGGGGAGAGGGTCGGGGGTTATGGGGAAGGATCTTTCCTCCCACAAAAAGGGCTCATTCGATTGGAAATTTGAATGGCTAGTGTCCGTTTTAATAGTCGAAAGTGATTGGAAGGCAACTAACACCCCTCCCATGCCCACCATTTCCCCAAACCTCTCCAATAAAAATTTCGAGATAGCCAATTTGTTCAACATAGTTGAAAGTTCTGGAAATTTTATCTTTGAGCAGGACACTCCCCCCACAGTTTTCAGGGCAAGGGTTATAAGTTATGCCCTGGGGGCATATATAGTTCCTTTGGAAGGTTTGGTCGTATAATCTTATCAGAGGGCAAATCTGATCTGACATTGAAATTTATAGTTAATTTTTTAAGTTTAAAAATATATCGGGGGGTAACCAGCTTGGCCCCCCCCCCGCCCCCTACGACCTTTTTCCCCCATTGCATCGCATAAAAATTTTGAGATATTTATTTTATTAAAAATAGTTCACATATAATGTAACAAAAACATCGGTGTCGACAAAACCCCCCAGGGCCCGGAGGTCGACGTGGTAAGTTAATCCCTTGGGGCATATCTGGTTCTTATGGAAAGGATGCTCGTATAAGCATCAAATAGGCTCTTTTATCTGGAAATTGAAATCTCTAGTTCACTTTTTAAGAGTCGAAAGAAATTGAAGGCACCTAGCCCCCCCCCCATCCACGCCCTTTTTCCTGAAACCTTTCTGATAACAACTTTGAGATAGTCATTTTTTTTTTAAGTTCAAGACCATATAACGAAAGTTCCGGTGTCGAAACAGGGCCCGAGGGCAGGCGTTGTAAGTTATGTCCTGGGGGAATATATAGTTCTTACGGAAGGCATGCTCGCAAAAACTTCAGAGAGGGCTCATTTGATTGGAAATTGAAAGTTCTAGTTCGGCTTCTGAGAGTCAAAAGAGATTGGAGGGCAACTAGCTCCCCCCCCAGCGCCTTTTCCCCGAATGCATCCGATAAACATTTTGAGATAGCCATTAATTTAAAAATTGTTCAAAAGTCAGATAACAAAAACTCAGGTGTTGACACAACCCTCCAGGGCCTGGGGGCAGGCGTTGTAAGTTATGTCCTTGGGCATATATGGTTCATATGAAAGGGATGCTCGTACAAACTTCAGAGGGCTCATTTGGTTGGAAATTGAAAATTCGAGTTCACTTTTTAATAGTTAAAAGAGATCCGAAGGTAACTAGCCCCCCACGCCTCCTTTTTCCAAATCCATATTATGAAAATTTTGAGATATACCATTAGTTAAAAAAAAATAGTTCAATGGTCGGATAATAAAAACAGGTGTCAGTACAACCCCCCAAGACCCGGGGGCAGGCGGTCTAAGTTATGCCCTAGAGGTATGTATGGTTCTTTTGAAAGTGATGCCCGTATAAACTTCATAGAGGGCTTATTTGATTGGAAATCGAAAGTTCTAGTTTACTTTTCAAGAGTCAAGAGCTTTAAGGGCAACTAGCCCCCCCCCCACGCCGTTTTCCCCAAAACCCTCCGCTACAAATTTTGAGATAACCATTTTTTTAAAAATTGTTCAAAAATTAGATAACAAAAACTCCGGTGTCAACGCAACCCCCCAGGGCCCCGGAAGGAGGCGTTGTCAGTTTTGTCCTAGGACCGCGTATGGTTCTTATGATAGGGATGCCCGTATAAAGTTCAGAAAGGGTTCATATGATTGGAAATTGAAAGTTCTTGTTGTGTTTCTAAGAGTCAAAATATATCAAAGGGCAACTAGCTCCCCACACACACCCTTTTTCCCCAGGGCTATGCTATAAAATTTTTAAAGATAGCTATTTCATTAAAAATAGTTCAAAGTTTAGATAAGAAAAACTTTTGTGTTGACGTAATATTCTGGGGGCATATATGGTTTTTATGAAAGGGATGTTCGTAGGAACTTCGGAGAGGGTTCATTTGAATAGAAATTGAAAGTTCTCGTTCACTTTTTAAGATTCAAAAGAAATTGGAGAGCAACGAGCCCCCCCCCCCCCACCTCTTAAATGCACCAGATAAAAATGTTGAGATAGACATTTTGTTAAAACTAGTTCAAAGTTCAGATAAAAGAGACTACGGTGTCGACATAGACCCCCAGGGTCTTGGGGTAGGCGTTGTAAGTTATGCCTTGGGGGCATATATGGTTGTTACGGAAGCGATGCTCGTATAAAGTTCATTGAGGGCTCATTTGATTGGAAATTGAAAGTTGTAATTCACTTTTTGAGAGTAAAAAGTAATTGGAGGGTAGCTAGCCTCCCCCGCACTGCATTTATTTTTTTTCCAGAGGCACTTCATGTAGAAGGAGTATAAACTTAAGGGGACTCATTCGATTGGAAATCGAGAGTTCTAGTACCCTTTTTAAGAGTCAAAGGTGATCCGAGGGTAACTAGGCCCCTTCCCCAAGCCGTTTTTCCACAAATATATCTGATAGAAAATCTGAGCTAGCCATTGCATCAGATAAAATATTTGAGATAGTGAAACTTTGTAAATCTTTAAACGAGTGAAACTTAAATTGAATTTCAAATTAAGCTTGAATCAAACAAAATTGACTGGAAACAAAAGTTTGGGCATTGCATCCTTCTGTCCCTGTAAATTTCTTAAACCTTCTGCGTCATCGGTGGTTTACTGAAAACCAATTTTATTAGAAATAATTTTTTTTCTACTTAATATTGAGAATAAACATTAAAATTATAAAAAAAAAATTTGAACTGATCAGCTTTCGGCAATTAATATCATTATACATCAAATATTAAGTTTGATTTATTAGTTCTTTCTCAGTGGCTCAAGACGAATATAATTTTACTACAATCAAGAGTTTAGGTACTGCCTCTTTTCTTAATTAAATAAAAACCAACAGCCTACTGATTCATTGGCACTTCACTGAAAACGAATTTGCACATTCAAGGGGTGAGGGTGGGTAAGTTTGAATTTCTGATAGCAGTGACTATTATATTCGTAAAGAGCATCGAGCAAAAAAGGCATCGAGTGGTATGTTCACTTCATTTGTAAGTCAATAATATGAACTGCCAAAAATTTACCGCCCCCCTCCCCTAAAGACTTTAATAAGGTAAAGTTTAATAAGACTTTAATAAAGCATACATTTATCATTTAATAATTTAAACAAGGTGTGCCTAGAAATCCTAGAAAATTTTTCGCTTGTTGGGGCCCCTTGCCCCAAGGTTCCACTACATTCATACCTGAAAAGGGTGATAGAAGATTCGATTGTTGGGAACGGCAGCCCCACCTTTGTTTGCAGTGATTTCTGTTTGGTTGGTTGGATCCGAGGGTAACGGTGATCCGAGTGTTGAGGGTAACTAGCCCCCCCCCACGCCCATCATTCCCCCAAACACATCCAATCTAAATTTTTAGATAGTCATTTTGTTCAGCGTAGTTGATTTCCAGACAGAAAATATGTTTTTGAGGAGAAATTTTGCACTTTACTGAAAACAATATAAATGTTATTACTTTTATAACTTTAATAAATCAAATAATTTTAACATTTTGATTACAAAATATCAGTATATCTATATTAAACTGACAATGCACATTCATTTGTACTTTTTCAGTAAAGTGCAAATTTTGTTCTGGCCCTGGAAATGCATAGGGGTTTTGCGCCCAACTTATGTTAATTACTGCTCAATTTGAGTTTGACTCGGTTATTTATTTTAATTTCTGTTCGTTTTGGGTTTCATTTATTTGTCGATGCTGATTTGTGGTAGTTTCGAGCTTGGTAGATTATTTAATTTTATTTTTGCTCATTTTTTGTTTAATAGAGTTATTCACTTTTCTTTGAAAAATTTATTTTGTGGAAATTTTTTTTAAATTAATTTCATAAAGACTAGATACATTAGATCAACCTCGCCATTGAATCTCGTCCCTGACAAAGCAAGTGAATACCTTCAAGCTTAAGATGTGTACTTGGGTATGACAGCTCACGAACTGCTTCAAACGTTGCTGTCAATGCAAGAGCAAAAGCAAATGAACATGAAGTGAAAATCATCTATGAATGGGCTCGTAAATTATTTGTAGAGACGGTGAAGACAATTAAGCAGCGATTCTTGTTTGAGGACGAACTGTTTATGCTATTTTAGATCCTTGACCCTACAAAAGCTTTGGAAATAGGTGCTGCAACCGATTCTACAGAGATATATTGTACTGTTGAGGGATGGAAGAAAGATAGTAGAGGAATGGTGGGGTTTACTGCTTTTTGATCTTCCAAATGTGACATGTGTCTGTGATTTTTAACGTCACCTGGCTTGAATTTAAACACCAAATGGTGCTTAGAGGTTCTCTAACATAATCAGGATTGTTAAGTGTGTTCAAGACCTTGTGATTTTCGAACTGTTGTAGAGCGTTTCTTGTCAACATTGCAAGATGTTAAAACAGATCATAGAAACTGATTTAAAATTGTAACCCTTACCTCAATTAAGCTGGCCAAGTCTGGAATAAAAAAAAGACATATGTCCCATGATTTAAAGTTCGATCGCCCCCCCCCCCTCTTAAAAAGACTCAAAGTGTGAAAGCCAGCGCGATGGCTGAAAATGTGTGTTAAGTGTATCTAAAAAAAAGTGCAGATAAAAAAGGAAAAAATGATGAAAGTTTGTTTTTCATTTGAGGAAAAAGAGAATTTTATATGATTTTTTTAAAATATATGAAGTGAAAAAGAATAAAAGTGAGATTGAATAAGATGCAGATTTTTTTTTGGGGGGGGAATGGTAAATATTCACATGTTACCATTGAGGGAGGAGGAGCTATTGGACGGAAAGTGTAAAAGTTTGTCTTGTGAAAATAAAAAGGTTTCTGTGACAGAATATTGTCAGATTTGTCGGTTAGAGTCGGATATTTGTTGGATTTGAGATCAGTTATAAACAAGTGTGGTGTCAGACAAAATATTGGATTTTCTTTTGTATGGTGTCGGAATTTTCAGAATTTTTAAACTGACCAATCGGAAGGAGACAGTGGAAGCACAAGCACTGCGCTCTCAACAGTTCACGGAAGAACCTAAATTTGATGATCCCTCATTTTTTTTAAATGGTAATTTAAAAAAAATTACCCGATGATATGCTCATTCAAGCAAAAAAAGATCTTGCTTTACTTTTAACAAAGCTGAACATTGATGGACAGTCATATGAAAAATAAATCAACAACACAACACATATCAATATTCCAGTGGAACATAAGATCACTCACAGAAAATAAGCTAAATGAACTAATATCTTTTATGAATAATAATTCCATTAATATTGCTTGCCTCCAGGACTCCATTAAACTCATTTAACCCAAAATCAACAAATTAAGTCTCTGGGATATGCTTTCCTGAGAAAGGATAGATTGTCAGAGAGAAAAGGAGGTGGTGTAGCTCTAGTAGTTAATAACAATATAAAATTCTGTGGCATCAATCTTCCAGATTTTGCTAATGATGTTGATGCAATTGGTATCAGTGTTTGGCTGAATAGCATAAAAACCTACATAATAAGCTTTTATAACCCTAATGGCCAAACTATAGATGCCATAGATTTCTTTAATTATATAAATAATTCTAATATGTTAAAAATATCATTATTTGTGGAGATTTCAATGCCCACAGCCTTTTGTGGCGGAATAAACCAGCAAATAAAGCTGGTAAATTGATTGAGTATATGACTTCAAACAATAATGAATTAGCTGTTGATACCCCTCCAAACCTGAATACTTATTTCAACCCCAAAAGTGGCAGATTCTCCACAATCGACCTACAAATTGTGTCATTAAATATTTTGAATAAAATTTATATAAATAAAATTGATAGTCCATGTACTGACCACTTTGCTATAGTGTGCTCCCTAAATGAAGCTGCTGAAACTCTATCACATACCTCCAAATATATCAACACTAAAGCAAATTGGTCTATGTTCCAAAATAAGCTAAATGATGAAATCACAAGTTTCACCCTAAATTCATTCATTTCAAACACAAACGTTGACACACATGCTGAAGTACTGACATCTTTACTAATAAATACAGCTAATCATGCTATCCCCAGGACAACACCTAAGAAAACATTCCCTAAACACATTCCTAAAGCATGGTGGACAAATGAGTGCCTAAATAAATGGAGAATAATAAAGGCAGCTAGGACAGAATTCATAAAAAAAACCATCACATTCTACATATTTAAAAAATTACAAGCAGAATCTAATCTAAAAAGGACTATAATAGATGCTAAATATAATTACTGGAATAATTTTGCAAATAATCTCTCCAGAGAAACACATGAGCCAATTATACATAAAGTGATAAGCCGCATCTCTGGGAAAAAGATTTCCCCCAACCCACTCCTGTATGAGCTTATACATAATCATACCCATTATGACAATGATAATGAAAAAGCTAAGCTATTTGCAACTCTTTTTGTTAATAAGCTAACATCAAATAATCGAAGCAAAATGTCTCCAATTCCTATGAACCCAAGTTACCAACCACGCCCAGGATCCGAGTATATAAGTAGTTCATTTTCAATCCAGGAAATGAATAATGCAATACATCATATTAGGACCAAAACTAGCCACAGCTATGACAATATACACCCTACATGGATAAAGAATCTCACCCCTTCATTCCAACAAGAACTGCTGAATTGTTATAATCACGCTTGGGCATCTTCTTTGTTCCCCAATATATGGAAATGTTCGTCCCTCCTACCAATCCTGAATAAAAATAAACCCAATGAGAACCCTGAGTCCTATAGGCCCATAATGATTAATCCTGTGATGGGGAAAATAACGGAGAAAATGATCTATCACAGACTCCTCTGGTTTGTTGAAAAAAACAATATGATCCCTCACACTCAAACTGGATTCAGGAAACACCATTCATCAACAGATGCTTTCATTTTGCTATTATTTGAAAAAAAACTACGTTTTCTAAAGAGTTAAAGAGGCTGAGTTACAAGGTCGAACCTTAAAACGTACAGGGATTAGGAGGCACCCCCCACTTTAGGAGGCACCCCACTTTGGAGGCACCCACCCAAACCCCCACTTTTGCAGCCTTTAAATAAAAAAAAAGTTTTTTAAACTGAAAGTAAGGAGCGACATTAAATCTTAAAACGAACAGAAATTATTCCGTATATGAAAGAGGCTGTGCCCTCCTCAACGCCTCGCTCTTTACGCTAAAGTTTTTATTGTTTAAAAAAAGAGTTGTGAGAAAGTCAAACTTTAGCGTAAAGAGCGAGGCGTTGAGGAGGGCACAGCCTCTTTCATATACGGAATAATTTCTGTTCGTTTTAAGATTTAATGTCGCTCCTTACTTTCAGTTTAAAAAACTTTTTTTTTATTTAAAGGCTGCGAAAGCGGGGGTTTGGGGGCGGCAGCCCCCCAACTGTGCCTCCTAATCCCTGTACGTTTTAAGGTTCGACCTTGTAACTCAGCCTCTTTAACTCTTTAGAAAACGTAGTTTTTTTTCAAATAATTTCTGCACGTTTTTGTACAGTTTATTACTTACTATTGCTAGACTAACTGTTAGAGGATTGTGTATTATTCTTTTCTTTCTCGAGAGGGTGTTTTAAGGGTCGACCTTGTAACTCAGCCTTTTTAACTCTTTAGAAAACATAATTTTTTTCAAATAATTTAAAAAAGAAACTGAGTTTTTTTTAATTTAAATTCAGTATATAAAAAATTTGATCTAACGGTGAATCGAACTCAGGTTTTCAGCCTGACAAACATGAATCTCACCGCTACACTAAAGAGACATAATTGAAGTTGTTTTTTAGTAACTTGATTAATCTTTTTGACGCAAGCAAAACTTGATATTTGGTTTTTAGGAAACAGAGAAGGAGTGATTAGATTGAGCTGAAATTTCGAGGATAAGCTCCCAGGCCCCAGGAAAGCATATCCTCTAAATTTCCGCCCGATCAGATGACGTTAAAGGGGGGTTGTGGTGGGAAAAATTAACATGGGCTAATATAGGAAAACAAGGTTTTTCGTAACTGTAAATTCGGGGGATAATTTTTTCGGTCTGAAAATATCAAAAGGCCCTAACAGGTCAAATTCTGCTTCGAATGAGTCTTCATTCACCCCGATCCGTGGCCAACTGTGGCCTGTAGGCGTGGCTAAGAAAAAAAAGAAATGATGAATTTTAAGTGGCTATATTTGGTTTTTTGAAAACAGGAAAGGAGTGATCGGATTGAGCTGAAATTTAGAGGATAAGCTCCCAGACCCTAGGAAAGCATAACCTCTAAATTTCAGCCCAATCGGACAACGTTAAAGGGGGCTGTGGTGGGAGGGTCCAAACTTCCGGCCCAGTTTACCCCATGAAGATAAAGTCGGAGGAGGATGAAATTTTGCAAGTTTCTTAGTTTGAGCTTGGGCTACAAAATGCGATTACCGCCGTCTCTCTGCGACCTCTAGGACCTGAAATCGCTTAACATTGTGGTGGGTCGCCTCTTTATAGAGGCACAAGTGTGCCTCCTTGAACAAATGCAATAAATGAATCATTCTCAAAAAATAATGTCCTAGTTGCATCTTTCCTAGATTTTGAAGGGGCATATGACAATGTGAACCACCAAATCCTTTTAAACAAACTTGCAAACCTTGGACTACCCCCCAAGCTAGTATTCTTTATAAAATCCTTCATAGAGGTGCGAAATTTCCATGTTTCTGTTGGTTCTGCCTCTTCACCCCAAAAGACAACAGCCAAAGGCCTACCTCAGGGAGCAGTCCTCAGTTGCCTCCTGTTTGCCCTATATCTCTGGGACATGAACCTACCCCACACAAGTGTACAATATGCTGACGATCTGGTGATATGGTTATCTGGCAACACCTTTGAGATAGCACTGTCAAATCTGCAAAAGTCACTTCCAATTTGAAAAATTCTCTCAACATTCAGATTTACCCAATTGCACCTACCAAGTCAAAAATAATCCAATTTCACCGGAAGCGAAACCATGTTAATGCGAAACTAACTCTAAATAAAACAACTATTCCAGAAGATAATCATATTAATTACGTAGGTCTCATGCTTGACCAAAAACTTAATTTCCACCTCCACATTTCAAACCCAATAAAAAAATGCTATAGAAAAACAAATATACTACAAAGACTTCTTTCCACACCCTGGGGCTGCAAGGAGAAAACCTTACTCCAGTTTTACAAATCACATATAAGACCCCATATTGACTATGGGCTCATCGTCTATGGTGCATGTGCAAAGACCCAGATGCAGAAAATTGTAACAACACAAAATTATATAATACTTCTCATATTTGGTCTTAGGAAACCCACAAGCACCAAGTTTCTGCTTATGGAGAGTGGATTAACAACAATAAGGGAGATACGTAGCTTTCTCTTGACAAAACATCTTACAAAAATTGAATCAAATAGCTCACACACCCTACATAATTGGTTAAGAAATCCAGCCATGTATAGAGGCATTGCAGATGAGTATGCCAACATTCAGAAGAAGTTCCCTGTACCAGCAAAGTCTATTGCACCTACTTTCCCCCAATCCCCACCATGAAATTGGTCAATTCCCATAATAAATACTGATTTCTCAAAGTGGAATAAAGATCTAACCCCCATTGCTTTTGTCCAGAAAAAATTTGTCGAGCTGAACACAATTACTTATAAAAACTACTTCTTCATGTTTGTTGATTGGTCAAAAATTAATGAGAAGGTAGCAAGTAGTGTATTCTATGCTCAACTGAAAATTGCAGCGGGCGAGAGATTATATAATAATGTATCTATAATGTCTGCTGGTTTAAATAACATGATCATGGCATTAGAACACCTTAAAGAAAACCAACGTTTGATTGCAAATTCAAATAATATTATAGTATATTCCGACTCTTTATCAAGCCTTGAGCAGTTGAGCTGCTGGCCTTAGCTCCTCAGGACATTGACACTTATCATTGTCTCAGTATTATAGATAAACTTGCTTCAAGTGGCATAAGAACTTATTTTCAGTATATTCCTAGCCACTCTGGCATAAGTGGTAATCATCAGGTTGATGAAATACCAAAAAATGCTATAAAGACTGACCAGCCAAGTTGGAGATCAATCACGAGTAGAATTATTTCCCCACTGAGGCTATCAGAGATTTATTTCAATATGGATAATCCACTCTTTTCCCCCTTTCCAAAAATTAGACTTTATAAAATTTACTATAGAATGCATTCTAGCTCTAATGGACTAAATTTTCTAGCATTTTTGTATAAGTTTTCTTATACAAGTGGTTCAATTAACCTGTCGCTTCTTTGCAGGCATTGTAATATGAATAATGAAACAATTATGACCATTGCCTATTTGAATGTAATATGCTGACGTCTGCACAACATACCTTGCTTTGTAAAGTGTTAAAATGCTTCAAAAACCACAAAATCTCACTATCAGCCAAGAGCCTAGCCAACTATACCTGCACACAGTTGCATAGAAATCGACATCTACCATCTCATAATTGAACTCCTAGAGTCAAAAGATCTACTGAAAGATATATGAAAATATCCAATAAATATGAGGCAATCAAGCCAGTAGCCCACAGAGCCAAGCAAAAGGAAAAGGGCTAAATAGTACTACTGGAAAGCCCGCCCGCTGTTAAATAGAAGAAGAAGAAATGGACATAAAAGAAGCTGGTTTATTCAGGTATCCAACCAACCACTTGGCAATCAGCTTGGTAACCTTGGCAACTAGCTGGTAGTACAGACATCCTGCCAGCCAGGACGACTAAGTGTGTTTTGTTTGCATGCCATTATTCTAAAAAGTTTTTTGTTTGCATCAATGTTGATTGATTCGGTCACTATGACTATTTGTAATAGCATAGGCTATTTGACAAAAACTTGACTCGCCTTGGTCTTTAAAATCATTGCACTCCGTAAAATGTCACCCCCCCACCCCTTCACGGACTGGGCGGGAAGTAAAAGCAATATTATGTTACAAGATTCATACAAATTTTATCATCACGTAACTTTTTACTATAGACTAGTAGAACAAGTAAAATTTTTTGGACAATTTTAAATTGTTTAGCCTATATTATACTCATTTTCATGGTTCTGTCATTAGACAATTCATATTAGCCATAGCCTCCCACAACGGGTCTCACATTAAGCTCTAGGCACCATAAAAATCAGGAAATTCTTAATTTTAATAAATAGCCTAGGAAGCAATTATATTCAGAAAGAATATAATTAGGGCATCCAGTTTTATGTTCATTTTGTTTTTGAAACAGTTATGTAGAGTATATTCACTTTTTTTTTAAGTCAATTTTAGCTTTTAAAATACCTAAAATTTACTAAAAATGTCTTTAACTTATTATTTTTAAATATTGTAAAAAAAAACCATGAAAAGTTTGAAATATTATATATCTGTTTATGTTTTTAATTACTAAAATTATTTAGTATCAAACACTTTAAATTACTAGTTTATTGACTTGCCTACATGGACTTTTTGTTAGAAAAAACCAATTATCTTATTTTAATTTATATATCCTTTCTGTGTTTCAGTTTTATTCACATATTAACAGAAAGCTGACTTTCTTTTGATTCTAAGGAGGTAACTTTTATTGATTGATGTTTGTTAAATAAAACACAAATATTAAAAACAATTTGTCTTTTTATTTGCTTGTTTAAACAGATAAGAAATTTTAAAGCTTTGGGTATGAAGGATAGGTGAAGATACTACCAAGTAGTCAGGGATATTATTACTGCACTCAGACTCTATCATGCTGTAGCAAACTATGTGGAGTCAGAAAATCAATATCTATTTTTCTGGAATGTCAAACAAAAATATTTTTACCCTAAAAGAGGGGTTGCACCCCGTGTCTCATATTTTGAAGATAATAGCCTAGTCATTCACTTGCAAATATCTTCACTTAACCTTCCCTCCCCCCTTCATGAAGGTCCCTGTGGGTATAGGTTAATTCAAAACAAAAGAAAAAACTAATTTAAGAAGATTCCATGACGGACACCGAGGTATATTACCTTAATTTGCACTTCAGAGTTAAATAAGGTCCAATGTTGGATCTGTTTGGCTCCATTTGTGAGAAGGCTTTTAAAAAACAATTTACTCAAAAGTATAAAAAGAACAGGGTTGTGACTGTGTTTATGGCCCAGTGACATGTCTTCCAACTAAGAGTGTGCTAGGATAGATACAATTTAAGCCCACTTTGTAATGCTGACCACAGATAGGTCTGATCAAGGGGACCCTTCTTCTGTAGTTTAGAGTAGTTTTCGCTGCACAGCATCAATTTCTGATAGAGTATGCAAGTTCAAGTTCTTTATTAATCAATAAAAAATGTTTTAACAAAACTATCAAATTAATGACCCACAGTGAGAATAACTCGTGTGTGGGTTTATATACACTCAGTAATAAATAAATAATACTATCTCCAGATACTGGAATAAAAAGATTGCTCTTCAACTCTCTGTACAGTAAAAACAAACAAAATTGGCAAAAAATCAAAATAACCAAATAAATAAAGTGAAATGAGGAGCATCCACCTTGGAAAATAAATCAAATTAATAATTACTGATTAAATGATTCATTAATCTAATTTTATTATTAACCAACGAATTATTCAAATCTATAAAACTGAAATTTATTCCAATTATATATAATACTATGCCTTGGTGAAAAACGGGATCTTTCAGATTTTATTAAAGCCTGACGGACAACAGAACTGCCATGGGTCCAATATGCATGCAAAACCTGATTATCATCCTGAAAAAAATTATTATGCAAATAAAAATACTCAGACAAAAGACCTTGAACATATTTGATCATATAAAGAACAGACTGGAAAGAAGAGAAAAGTTCCATTGGAAGGATATTTAAAATATGATACATACTTTTTGTTGACGATTTACCAGGGTAAGAAAACAGGCTAGGCAGGCAATTTCTCAATAGATACAGAGCTTTATTCTGTTGACTCTGAAGAGGAAGAATATGAGTTTTAAAAGTATTCAAAAAAATAATGTGACAGTAATTTACATATGAATGCACTGGAGAATGATAAAGAAATTTTAAGGCAAAAAATCGCAGAACAAATTTCAGATGATTCATCATACCAATATTTCTTGCCAGTTTCATTCAAAGATAAATTGCATGGCTTTTAAATGATAAACTTGAATATTAATCATCATAATTTCTGGTGCTGTTTTCTCAGTACGAGAGAAGATGATGAATTTTGTCTTAGTACAATTAATAGTCAATTTATTTCTCCAAAACCATAAGATAAGCCTCAACAGTGCTGATTCCAACCTAAGCTTCAAAGATCTAGAGTCGGGCTGCTGACATTGCATGCCGTGTCATTGGCAAATAATATGTTAATGCCGATATCATTGATGCTATTACTGATATCATTAACATAGATAAGAAAAAGGAGTGGACCCAAACTAGAGCCTTGTGGGACTCCAACTGCCTGAGATTGAGATATTGATGAGGAAGAAGTATCAACTTTATCAACATAATGATTTCGTTGTTTTAGGTATTACATTACTATGTCATTAACTGGGCGTCTTATGCTGCAGTTATCAAGTTTAGTATGCAGTATTTTATGGGAAATCGTATCAAATGCCTTTTTAATGTCAATAAATATTGTAGCAGGAATATCACCTTTGTTAAGGGTGTCATGAACAAATTGAGTCATTGCCATAATAGCATGTTCAGTAGAGTGAGACTTCTGGAACCCAAATTGCATCGGACTAAAAAATTTAGATTTCATTAGAAAGCTGACTATACGGTTATATAGGCACTTTTTGAGCAACTGTCCAAATGTAGACAGGATCAAAATTGGCCAATAGTTTGTTGGGTTCTTTGGGTCTCCTCCTTTATACAAAGAGATAATTCTTGCAGACTTGAAACAAGAAGGAAATCTTCCGGTTTTAAAACAGAGGTTGAACACATGGGAAAGCGGGTTTATAATATTTGGTGCTATGCACTTAATCAGATTAGTTGATGACCCATCAATCCCTTCCAAAGATCCATTCTTTAAAAGGTTTGTTGTAAGTAAAAGTTCATCTGGGGTTACAGGAGTAAGAAAAATGGAGCAATTGTGAGAGAGGGGTAGATATGATTGAAAGTCCTCTCCAGTTTCATTATCCAGATGATGGCCCAGGTTGTTTCCAGCAGTTGATGCGGTTTCGTTACCAATTTTTTCAAAGTGTATCTTTAATGCATTTATGACTTCCACTTTCCCTGTAGCCAGTTTAGTTCCATCTTCAGCTATCAATTCATCAGGAAGATCATGGGTCTTATGCTTTGCTAAGCACTTATTAATTATTTCCCATGTCTTCTTGGGGGACCCTTCTGCTTCAACAAATGCTTTGGCAAAGTAATGACTTTTTGGTGATCTTAAAATTTTTGTTAAATAGTTTTTGTATCTACAAAATTCAGCTAATTTGACTTCAGATGGATGCATTAAGCATGCCTTGTATAACAGATTCTTATTTTTTATTGATACCAGCAATCCAGGAGATATCCAAGGCTTAATTGGCTTTATACTATTTCTTCTTGATATTTGGCGGAGAGGAAAAGCATTGTTGAAACAACATTTAAACTGATTCACAAAAAATTCAGCAGCAAAATCAGGGTCCGAAGACTCTAAACAAGAAGAAAAGTCACTTGAAGAAAGCAATACTTTAAGTTTACTTAAGGAGTTTCTATTAGTCATCCTCACTTTTATTTTAGTAGGCCTGTTAAACTCTGTAATCAAGTGAAAGTTAGTCACAAGCATCAATTGGTCTGAAAAATCTTCAATAACCACATCACGATACTTTAGTTTCAGATTCGTAAACAAATTATCAAGAAGGGAAGAAGAAGCTTTCATTATTCTTGTTGGGACTCCATAAGCTGGTAAGAGACCACTAGCAAGCAAACTGATAACAAATCAGCCCAGTCAGAAGATATTCCGTGGAAATTACCACTTGAATTATTAGAATTATATAAATCAATATTAAAGTCACCCATGATAACTATTTTTGCATACTTTTTCGAAGCAATAAGCACAAAATCATCAAGAAGTTCCATGAATTTTGAAGCAGGAGAACTTGGAGGCCGGTAAAAAAACACAACACAAAATTTTCATACCATTTACATCTATTTTAACTGCCAAAAATTCAAACGCCATTTCAAGAAGTAGGTGATCAAATTCGCTCACCAGATCTGACTGAATTGTTGATTTAATGAAAAAACCTACCCCTCCCTGTTTTTTATTAATCCAATTCTTATGAAAAAAAGTATAATCCTGTTTATTAATAAATGACTTTGTCGAATCATTTAAAAATGTTTCACAAGAGGCAAAGACATCTATATTATGATGAGAAATAAACAGGGATATTCGATCAAAAATATTTTTAAAATCTCTTTTTAAAGCCTCATTCTTTAACTCCTGTATCTCAGAAGACAAATTGTTAACTGCAGTTATTAAATCACCCTGCTTACTAAGTAGTCGGTCTAATTTTTCGTTTTGGAGCTCATGAGCTTGGTTAAACTTGTCTTGGGATACTGGAATATTCATTATATAATTTGGTGATATGCTGAACACAATTTTTTTTTTTAAACATCACTAAACGAGACTTACTCACAAGGGGGGTGATTGACTACCCCCCGAAAAATCCAAAAAACGTGTTGTTGAAAGAAAAATTATGTTGAATAAATTTCTCAGATGACAGTTCAGGCATCCAGTAAGTGTGCAACTTTAATCCTTTCATTCACTCAAATGTTTTTCGATTAAGATAACTATCTATTTCATATTCTGGTCTTCACAGTACAGGAGCTAGATTCATACCCTAGTTGGTTGGGTATGACAAGCAGCATCAGCATCTTAGCACAACTCTGTTGTATGTACACATATATCAATCACTATTTATGAGACACCAATGATGGGCAGCTCCAGTTGTATTGTGAAGGTTCAGCTTCCCATTATTTGTTGAGTATCCTTTTAAAAACTTCAGCTGATGTTGAAGACACTGTCTCCTTGCTTAAACAGTTCCAATCATTAATGACCCTTTGGCTAAAGAAATGTTGTCTGATTCTACTTTTAAATTGGGGCTTATGAAGCTTCTTAGAATAACCTCATGTTTGTCTTTTGTTGGGTAACTGGTTTAAGAGCTTATTTTGGGGTTAGTTGACAAATTTATATGTGAGTAGCATGTCACTCCACTTGCATTGGAAGGTCAAAGATTGTAGTTTTAGGTTAGATAGCCTTTCACCATATGGTTTCTCCCCAAGTCCAGAGATGCACTTGGTGGCCCTTGTTTGTACACCTTCAATCAACTTTATATCACCCTTGTAAAAAGGACCAGCAAGGCAGGTTCCAAAATCAAGAACTGGTCTCACAATTGCCTTGTATAGCTTCAAGAAGATTCTATGTGGTTGGCTAGTAAGTAGTCTTTTAAATAGTCCAAGGGTAGAATTTGCTTTGCAAACAGTTTTTGCAGAGTGTTCATGGAAGTTCAGAAGATTATCTGTTGTGACTCCCAGGTCTTTGCCACTGGTGAAAGTTTGAAGGGGAATGGAGGATGATGTCTGGTTATCATTCATAGTGTATTGGTGGAGAGGATTATTGTTACCAAAATGAATGGTAATGCATTTTGATATGTTGAAAAAGAGAAACCACCTGTCTGCCCATGCCTGAATATGGTCAAGGTCAGATTGTATTGACGATTTATCAGGTAAACCAAATTGTTTTGAGTCATCAGCATAAAGCGTTAAGTGGTTGTAGACTTTGGTAATCATATTGTTTATATAAAGAAAAAACGATATCGGCCACAAAACTGTTCCCTGGGGAACACCACTTAGGATATTACAGCGTTGAGAGTAGGATCATTTGCTATCTGTTGTAAAAAGCTATAGTCTGAGATCTACCAGTCAGGGAGTTCATTAGCAAGTCTACTAATTCATGGTGGATTCCTGCTGCTATTAGCTTAAAACCAAATTGATTATGTGGGACCTTATCAAAGGCTTTGGCTAGGTCATAAGGATCAAATCAACAGGAAGGTCTGGCTAAAGCAGCTGAGTATCCGGTTCGTAAGTGTCTAGAAGGTTAGTTTCTACAGATTGTCCTGGGAGAAAGCCCTGCTGTCTGTTGGAGATAATTTCATTAGTAACAAGGTGTTCAAGAAGTGCAGCATTAAAAATCCTCCCAAGGACTTTTGCAGCAGCAGAGGTGAGGCTGAAAGGAATATAATTTTCAGCTTTGGAAATATCCCCCTTTTTAAAGATAGGTGTGATATAGACTACTTTCTATTGGGAGGGGACACACTTATGATGAAGGGAATGTTGAAAAAGTATAGATAGTGCAGGGATAATTTCACAAGCAGCTTCTTTTAGCAGGTGAGGATGAATGTTATCAGGACCAGCACTTTTGTTGATGTCCAGGCTTTTGAGTTGTTTTTCAACCAAAAAAGTAGTAACTGTAATGTGACTCATTTGCTTCTGGATTTTGTACTTTAAGTTGGGAATGGGAACATTATCAGGTTCGTTTGTGAAGACTGATGCAAATTGCTCATTTAGAAGATCCACTATATTTTGGGTGACAATGTCTTCGTTTCTGTAACTTGTTGTTAAGCATTTTATTGATCTCCAGTTGTGATCTCTGCTTGATACATAATTCCAGAATTTTTTGGGTTCTTGCCTCAAAATTACAGTACAGTTGTTTGGTGAGATTCCTTAATTTATTATTGGATTTGACGTATTTTTCGTATTGGTCTTGCATATCCTTTTTTCTCCAGGGGCCTTTCTTTAAGTTTCTTTTTTGTCTTATTCCTGCTGTCATGTATGGTAAGTTCTTTGGTATGGAGGTAAAAATTTTTATTATGTTCTGTTGCCAAGTTTCCATGAGTAGAGCCCAGAATTTCTCCCACTGCTCATTGATCCCATCCTGGAGGGTCAACTCCCAGTTAATTTGCCCAAATGTGACCCTAATAGCCTCATAGTCTGTATATATCTTTTTTTATGTCCATTTCTTGCTTTGTGTCTATGGGTAACTAATTAAATGGCGAGGTGGTCACTTTTACCAATAGGCAGGAGATAATTTATCCTTTGGGATCAGTTCACTATTGTTAACAATGACTAGGTCAAGTAATATTGGTTTAGATACCAATTATATTCTATATTTGGTTATACTTTGGAAAACAGCGAGAATCTTGGCAATGCTAAAGGTCAGTCAGAGCTTGCTTGAAATACAGCTAATCAAGAAAAAATGATTTTTTGGCTCATTTCCTGGTCCTTTACTACCCTTCCCCTAATCCCAACGTATTTCATGAATTTCCCAGATAATGATATCTGAGACTTTCGAGCTAAGAGACCACCGGGATCAAACCTGGTCCCTTTTTCAATTATAAAATAGTAATATGTTTTCAAGTTTCATCATCATAAATAAGAAGACTTAAGACTCAAACCCAAATGACAAAAAAAGAAACAACAGAGAGAGTTACTTAGTACTCTATACCTATATGAGTTCAGATAGGGACAGACCTGCTACACTACTTTCCAAGATAGCAAGAAGCCCCTAAATTAAAATTTCGGTAAATTTTTTGTTATTCATATTATGTGAGTTACGAATAAAGTAAACATACCACTCGATGCCTATTTTTATGAACTTTCCAAATATAATAATAATTTTTTTCGAAAAATAATATTAACCCCCCCTCCTGTTTTTATTTGCAAATTTGGGATGGGGGGGGTCAGGGAAAATTAAAATTAAAAATAATTAAAAAAAGAAAAAAAATTTACCCCCCCCTCCTAATGTGCAAATATATACCCTTAATTGGTATATATAGGGGTGGGAGGGGGTTGTGGTAAAATTCATTTCCGACAAAAATGGGTTGGTTGATTGCTTGGAAGGCAGAGAGATCATGAATACAATCAACACAGGGACTGATGGTGGATGAACTACAAGTAACTGGGTTATATGGAAAACCTTCCTTCCACAAGATATTAGGAAAATTGAAGTCACCTCCTAGGGTGAACCAGGGTAATTCTGGACAGTGGGTAATTCCAGACACCCCCTTTATCTTGCTAGCCCCTTGTTAAATTTCTTTTGAAAAAATCATAAGAGGTAGTGCCAAGACTCTAGTTTATGACTCACTATATCTGATTGACAACAGCCAGCACGTGGGGGAGACAGTCAGTCTTGAACCGGAGTCGGTCGGAGAAACTTTGATGAAAAAGTACGTATGGTGTCAGTTTTTTTGCATTTGCTGGTGAACGGTGTAACATGGATTTTGTTGTTTTACCATTCAAAAGGGTTTTAATTAGGGCATTAGTGTGATTTTTTGCAGATTTTTATCTCTAACGGTTTAGCCGTAGGTTAGGTGTCCGGAATTACCCATTTCCTGACCCCAAACAGGGCAATTCCAGACAGATGGTGAGGCATAATTCCGGACACAGAGGGGTATTTCCGGACATGGGAAAATGTGATGCAATCAATTCCTTTTCATCGAATTTTGACCTCTGCCTCCTGGAGCTGTGTTCTATCAGAGATTCTCGAGTTTCTAGCAATGTAGCATGAGCTTACTGAACTATTTTCAGGAAAAATATTTTTTTTTAGGGCTGATTATCTGCAACTTTCATTAGTTTTGGTTTCTTTCAGTGCAAACAACTTTTCTTTTTATACCTTTTACTTACCCTTGCTTTAACTTTCAGATGCCGAGGACACAGTACAGCCCAGAAGATCTGGACAAGGTGTTAGCAGAGGTGAAAATGGGTTGGCTGACAATCAGACTTGCAGCAGCAAAGTAGGGGATTCCAAAGTCGACGATTTCGGACCATTTGACTGTGACATCGTCGAAAGTGGGAGCAGGTAGACCCACACAACTCGATTTAGATGAAGAAGTGACACTCGAAAAGGGCATCAAAATCATGGACGAGTGGGGTGTTGGACTATCCCAAACCAATATAGTCCCTCTTGTAGGCAAATATGTGAAGGTGAACAATATGAAAACTACTTTCAAAGACAGTGTTCCTGGTTATGACTGGTGGAAATACTTCAAACGACGTCACAACCTTAGTCTCAAGAAGCCTGAAACCAAAGAAAATTCAAGATACACAGCTGAAAATACGTTTTTGATCGGCGGATTTTTTTATCTTCTCTCAGAGACGTTGAATGAACTTGAACTCCTCGATAAGCCCCACTTGGTGTACAACCTGGACGAGACGAGCTTCTGTACTGATCCTTTGAGAACCGAAGTTTTTGGACAGAAGAACTCGCCAAGTTTTCGGCGAACTGCTGGAACAGGGAGAGAAAACACAACAGTTCTCGGTTGCATCAACGCTGCAGGGGCAATTCTTCCCCCCCCCCGGATCATATTCAAAGGCAAATATGTGTGGTCCACTTGGACATCCGATCACGCTTTGCCTGATACTTCATATGCTGCCACAGAAAGGGGTTGGATGACGGCTGACGTGTTCTACAACTGGTTCAAAGGCCAGTTCATTCCTAGCGTTGGGCAAGAACGTCCAGTTCTGCTTCTTGTTGACGGTCATGGCTCTCATTTGTCGCTGCAAGTTTTGCAGCTTGCAATGAACGAAAACATCACGATTCTGAAGCTGCCACCCCATACGACACACATGCTTCAAGCTTTATACGTTGGCGTTTTCAAGGCTTTCAAAACCACGTATGACCAAAGGCTAACCAAATGGGCAAGGAAAAATGTTTGAGAGAAGTTACCGAAAGCAGATTTTGTCAAGATGATAAGTGAAATTTGGAAACAAGCAGATCCAGTTCTAATCCAGATAGGGTTTGCATCAACTGGAGTGTATGATCCTAGCGTACCAGAGAGCCAACTATGCAAAAATCAACAGAGAGCGGTTTGACCCGTAGAAACTCAGGGTTTACTATGACTTTCTTGAAGAAAAGAAAAGAAACCAACAAAGAAGTCAACAGCTGATAGGATTAGTGTTAGAGTCCAGAGAGAAAGTGACAATCTGACCGTCAACATAAACATTTCTTCCCCTAAGAAGAAACCACCAACTCCAATGAAGAAGACCTTTGAAGAGCTCCTGTTAGAGAGTGTAAGAAGAGAACCGAGAAGTGAACCAGGGCAAAGGAAAAAGATCACTCAGAAAGCTGCTGAAGTGATCACTTCTAAGGTGTATTTAGAGAAACTTAAGAAGCAGCAGAAGGAAAAGGAAAAGGCAGACAGGAAAAAGGGTGTAGGAAAGAAAACCAAAGCGAAAGAAACCGGTGATACCCAGACCTCTGGTGCCAAAAGCAAAAGATGAAGCTCTCACGAGAAGCGACCTCCCCAGTTCCCTTTTCTGACACCGAAAGCGAGTCCGAGATACCGTACGCTGACACCGATGGTGACATTTCTCTTGAAGAGACGTGTGTTCTTGATGACCTCGATCAGCCTGGCCCTAGCAAGAAAAAGATCAAAACGAATCTTGACCATTATTATGCTGTGTATTACGACGACTCACCTTATTTTGGCAAAATTGTTGAATTTGTTGATGAAGGGGTCGTTAGGATGAAGTTCCTAAAGCTCGACTCAGCAGCGACGTACGAGTTTAGCTGGCCCAAGAACGATGACATCACAGACGTTGCAGAAGAGTTTATCTTGGGAGGGCCCCTCACTCTGAAGGGCACTGGACCCTTCACTATAAGCGAGCATCGCGAAATGGTGAAACGCCACAAGGAAAGGAAGAAAAGATATGGAAAAAAGCAGTGATCACCTAGTTCTTCTGTGTTTTGCTTTTAAACTTGCTTTTATCAGTATTTGAAGTCGTCTTGTTTATTATTTTTACCTTATTTTTAATATACGAATTTCAAGGAAGTTAGCAGATGGATTCTGTATTTACAGGAGATGAAGGCCCATTTAAAGTCCCAGCCTTCAGAAGACTATTTAAATGCTGGCTCGTGGTGGTATAATCACTTCATTATCAAATTATCGTGAGAATCCATGGTATGACACATTGGAAAAACGAGATTTGATTATCAAAAAAACAAAATCACGACTGCAAAGCTGAATAACTCCGCTAGTTCAGAAGATACGCGCATGAAATTTGGAAGAAACATAGATTCTTGGGTGCTTATACCACCAACCAAAGCTAAGATTTTTTACTCCTTCAGGTACAAAGATATTGACCGGAATTACCCATTTTTTGGTGGCTAATTCCAGACACCGTGGTGAAATTTCAAATGAGGTCACCAACCCCCTTTATAGTTCGAATTTTGGAAGTTTCTAGCTCTTGTATGAAAGCTAACAGTCTGAACGTTCCTACGAATCCAATTTTATAGCAAAATTTTAAGTCTGCTGGCAGGAGGAATTTTTTTGAATAAAAAAAAAAGGTCAAAGTGTCCAGAATTACCCTGGTTCACCCTATAAGAAAATCACCTTTGGAATTTTCTATGGTTTTGCAGAACATATTTGAGAGAACATACTTGGTATCAATGGAGAAGGATGCTGAGGGACTACAGTATACACATCTAATCCTGGCTTGGCATAGGTCTTGGCCTTGGTCTGTGATATCAAACCAAATGGTCTCCACAGATGGCAGGCTAGATTTTATATGAAGTTCCTGGACAATATATGCTGCTTTTACACAAGCTAGGACTCCATGCTTGCATTGTTTTGATGAGAGGTTAGAGATGATTTGGTAACCGGGTAGTTGAATATGTGTATCTTCTAATCTACTCTTTGTATTCTTAGGGCATACTTCAGTAAGTAGAACCAGATCATAATCTTTACTGTAAATTAGACTTTTTAATTCATTTATTTTGTGTGTAATTTAATCTACATTGGTTAATAGAAGGCAAAAATTGAACTTACTTTTGAGCAGCCACTGATATCTGGTCCTTGTTCATCATGTTCTGTATGCATAGAATTAGAAGATAGTCAGAGATAATTGTCCTTGATGCTGGACTGGCTAATTAAGGTATATGATTCGGTACACGTTTGAAGGAAGGATAACAGAGTAGAACATGGAGACACACGGGTTCCATTGTAACTGAACCACCGTGCAACTGAACCCAAAGCAACTGAACCACAATGCAACTGAACCACCTTGCAATTGAACCAACATGCAAGTGAGCCCCCGTAAAACTGAACCCCTCTGCAACTGAACCCTTGTGCTACTGAACCCCCTTTAACTGAACCCTTGTGCATCTCAACCCCATTTAAGTAAACCCCAATGTAACTATACCCCCATGTAACTGAACCCCATGTAAGTGAACCACCATATAACTGAACCGCTGTGCAACTCAACCCCGTGCAGCTGAACCCTTGTGCAACTCAACCACTGTACCTAAATTGGGTAAAACATAAGTTAGAATCTTTACACGTTCAACCTTGTTGGAATTCTTTTTTTTTTTTTTAAGTCTTTATATAAATTACTGTCAAGATGGTTTGTAAAAATGATGTTTTGTTGTCACAAAAACAAAGAAAATTGGACGTCATAAACTCTTAAATCCAGATTTATTTCTCTATCTTATGTGTGTTAATTGGAGTTCCCTTCACCCCGTAACTTTCTACGGGTCTAAGTGTTTACCCCATCCCCCACGGTAAGTGTCCCCTCGTCCACCCATGGAACATTTATCACCTCGAAAATACATGACTTGCGGACCTTATGGTTTTAAATTCAAAAAATTTCTTTGAGTTGTGTCATCTTTAGTTTAATTGAGAAGTTCCCCCCCCCTCAGGCCAAGGTTGTAGCTATTCCATGAGTGACTATATGAGTTTTATGGAAGGGAAGATTGTATAAATTCAAAGGGCGCTCATCTGCTTGTAAATCATAAGTCCTAGTGCCAGCAACTAGCTCCCCCAGGCCCTTTTCCCCCACACGCATCCAGTCAAAATTTAGACATAGCCATCTTGTTCCAAATAGTTCAAAGAAGGAATAAAAATAAACTGGGGACAACACACACCCCCTGAGCCCAGTGGCTAGTGTTGTAAAGTATGCCCCAGGGGCACATAAGGTTTTATGTAAGGGGTGGTTGGATACACTTAAGAGAGGGATCATTTTATTTGACATTGACAGTTCTATTTCATTTTTAATATGCAACAGTGATTCGGAGGCCTTTACCCCCCCCCCCGCACATACACATCCCCTCTGTTTTTCATATATATCCAATCAAACTTTTGAGATAGCCATTTTGTTTAAATAGTTCAATGATCAGATAACAAAAATTTTGGGTTAACATAACCCCCAGGAGTCCAGGGGAATGGTTGCAATTAATCCCCCTAGGCATGTAAGGTTTTTATGCAAGGGTTTTTAAAATAGCTCTAAGATTAGATAAGCCCAACCCCCAATCGCACTAAAAAAACTTACAAATGATATTTTATTCCAAAGCTTAAGGGAACTGACCCCTGGCCCTTCCTCTATGACCCAAGGTGCCACCCCACAAAAAGCCAATAAAGATATTTTATTAAAATAATCATGGGAGTTGCCTTAATTCATGAATGCTCTGCTTTTAACTATGAAGCCATTTATTATTTGAAAACAGGGATTCACAGGACTTTTTTTTCATATTCTATTTTCTTTGTTGTTTTTTTTATTATATATTTCCATGGGTGACATCTCAAACAAGAAAAAAAAAACAAAATAAAACTAAAACAATGTTTCATGGGCCCAAAAAATTGTGTCTTGTGAGTGCTGATCAGCAAATTGCTGATTAGATTCTATTCTTTAAAACAGATTATATTTCATGTACACGTTGCTGGAAATTTAAGCATTAATCAAAAAAACAATCCGACATTAATTTGTTTTCTATTGTTTGGCTTGAAACATTAATAGATAAAGACTATCTCTTCAAAAATTGAACCTAATAACTGTTGAACCTTTAATGTAAAATTTATTTTATGGAAACTTCAGGTTTTTAGTCATTTCTTTTTCTACGAAAGATGCATTTTGAGTTATTTGATATTGAAATTTTTAGGGTACATAAAGAAGACATTAGCAAAATTTATTTTTACATTACCTATAGTATTTCCCTTGAATCTATTTTGTTATTATTATTATTATTTTTTTGTCCCACCATTGTTTTTTTTTTTTTTTTTATTAATGGGATAAATTAATGAGAATGAGTTTTTTATATCACTATATTTGTTTGGTTATATGAGTTGAAGATACTTCATCAATTGAGACCACAACATTCATGGAAACTTCAGGTTGTACTCTGTCATCTGGAAATCAAAATTTACCCGTGGTTCTTTCATCCAGAAACTCTAATTTAGCGTCTGAGTTGGCTCATGAGGAGGGGGATGGTAGTGGCACAGGTATGATTCAACTTACAGTGTTTCAGAATGAGTTCTAATCAGACATGATCATGTTTGAAGACGTTTTTCTCTTGTAACAAAACAAGAAATATTGTATAAGGCTTTCAAGCGCCATTTAAAAATTTATATATGGAGGCTGGATTGTTATTCTAAATCATCGCAAAACACTTCAAACAAATTTGAATTTTGAAACGTAACTATTGCCAGATAAAAAATTTTCATGCGACTTTTTTCATATACAGATTTACACTAGGTCTGTAAAGTACTTATTCTATTTCCACCTCATTTATATAAAATGGTCCTGATTGAGAATAAGTCTATTATTTCCTGGTCTTTCTTTTTATAAAAATTAATTAGCCAAAATTAATTACATGAAGTATGTGAATGAAATTCTGATTTTAGAGCTTTTTGTCATAATAATAAAATTATCATGGATTTTGTTTCGGCCTCTTGGTTTGTTCCATTTTCAATTTTTTTTTATTTTTTGATTTCTTTCATTTTTCCTGGGTATAGTATTTAGAGTACTTATAGTTTATTATTATCTATGCGTTAACTATTTTTTTTTCTAGAAGCTCAAAATAATTCACCAAATGATATCAAAATCCTCATGGAAAACTCTAATTCTATTTGGTCATCTGATCCACAAAATCTATCTGTCTGTATTTCACCTGGATCTTCCACTTTACCATCTGAGTTAGGCTCCCAAGAACTGGATAGTGAAGGTAGACCCCGAAGCCACGCCGAAAAGTCGGCGGCGCGCCGCTGAAAAAAAACGGTGGCGTGCCGCCGAGCTTGCATCCGCGCGATGACGCCACCGGTTAATCTCTCGGTGGCGGCGTCAATAATACGCCACTGTTTTTTTTTCTCTCTGTTTCTGTGATTTTTTTGGTTATCGATATCGGCCTTCGGGCTTCAACCGTCATCCCGGCTAATCTGTTTCCTAAAGATCAATACTGTCAGCTTGGGCTTGCCATGTATATCGGTTCATAGGAAGGAGAAGAAGAAATTTTTCTTTAAACAAAAATTCTACCTTCCACTTTAAAATTCTGTTCATTTTTCTTTCTGATTTTTCGGATGAAAAGAGGTAGGTAAAAGAGCATTAGGCAATTCAGAATGTTGTCATAGGCAGCGCCATCAAGCTGTCTAAGTAAAAAACAATGTTGGCACAATGTATTATTTATTTTTTTTTGTTTTGTTTTTTCCATACCAGGGCAATTCGTATCGAAGGAGTTGTCGTAGAAACTTCAAAAATGGCTCATTCGATTGGAAATTGGAATAACTAGTGCCCTTTTTAATAGTCGAAAGTGATTGGAAGGCAGCTAACACCCCTTCCACGCCCACCATTTCCCCAAACACATCCAATCAAAATTTTAAGATAGCCATTTTGTTCAGAGTAACTGATTTCCAGAGAGAAAATATGTTTTTTGAGGGGGTTACTCCCCCACAACCCTTAGGGCAAGGGTTTTGTAGTTATGCCCTGGAGGTATATAAGAACGATGTTGGCACAATGTATTATTTATTATTTTTTCCTTTAGACCAGGGCACTTCATATCGAAGAAGTTGTCGTAGAAACTTCGAAAACGGCTCATTCAATTAGAGATTGGAGTGGCTTGTGCCCTTTTTAATAGTCGAAAATGATGGGAAGGCAACTAACACCCCTTCCACGCCCACCATTTCTCGAAACACATACAATCAAAATTTTGAGATAGCCATTTTGTTTAAAGTAGTTGAAAGTTCTGGAAATTAGGTCTTAGAGAATGACAACCACCCTCACAGCCCTTAGGGTAAGGGTTCTAATTTATGCCCTGGGGGCATATACGGTGTTTATAGAAAGCGTTGTCGTAGAAACTCAAAAAGGGATCATTAGTTTGGAAATCGAAAAACCTAGTGCCCTTTTTAATAATCGAAATTGATTGGAAGGCTTGACATTTTTATAGTAGAGATCGATGTGGGTATAATGTATCATATTTTTGTTGTTGTTGTTGTTTAGACCAGGGCACTTCGTATCGAAGGAGTTGTCGTAGGAGCTTCGAAAAGGGCTCATTCGATTCAAAATAGAAAGGGCTGATGTCCTTTTTAATAGTCGAAAGTGATTGGAGGGAAACTAACCCCACGCCCACCCTCCCATTTGCCTTTATGTTTAAAAAGTAAATGTTGCCTTTAGATTAAATCAAAATGCACTGTGTTTATGCTAATTACCAAAAAGGCATCTCAGCAGTATCCCAAGAACGACTGAGGGTATTATGTTCAAACTTTCAGGGCTTCTTCTGCTCTTAAAATTTGACCAAATCAAAATAGCGTAACTGTATCCAAGCTATCAAAGAAAGTAAAAAATTTTGTTTCCAAATGTTATCAAGTTTCCCGTTCAAGGTCAACTAGAAGAGGTATGAAACTAAGGTAAACTCTACTATTTTGGTCTAGATTTTATAAGCGTCTAGGTTGTTAAATGTTTATGAAAATTGTTTTCAATTATATAAATAGCAAACCAATTTATTTGTCCCTAAAAAAACGAAAAGATTTAAAGAATGATTGTCTTTTTCCCTGAAAAGACTATGTCAATATAAAACGAACAGAAATTAATTAAAAAAACTGTTTCCAAAAAATAAGTTTTTTCAAAGAAAAGTAAAGAGCTCTATTAAACCAAAAATGAGCAAAATTAAAATCAAATAATCTACCAAGTGTGAAACTACCACAAATCAGCATCGATAAATAAATGAAACCCAAAACGAACAGAAATTATAATAACTAACCGAGTCAAACTCAAAACGAGCAGAAATTAACATAAGTTGGGCTCAAAAGCCCTTTGCTTTCCCAAGGCCAGAACAAAATTTGTACTTCACTGAAAAAATACAAATGAATATGCATTGTCAGTTTAATATACCTATACTGATATTTAGTAATCAAAATGTTAATATTATTTGATTTATTAAAGTTATAAAAGTAAAAACATTTATATTTTTTAAGTAAAGTGAAAATTATGTTCTGGCCTTGGGAAGGAATTGGGGTTTTGAGCCCAACTTATGTTAATTTCTGCTCGTTTTGAGTTTGACTTAGTTATTTATTGTTATTTTTGTTTGTTTTGGGTTTCATTTATTTATCGATGCTGATTTGTGGTAGTTTCTCGCTTGGTAGATTATCTAGAGCTAGTATAGAAATATATCTACAGAAATGAATTAAATTTTTTTTGCACAGTTAGCAGAGTCCACTGAAGTTGAAGTAGCTTTAAACTTTGACTTGAAACGTTATAAATTGACCACTTCTTTCAGAAAAGAATTTCGGAGGGTTTTTCCGTGTTGATAAGAAAGGAGGGTAAAGGTGCAGTTTAGTTCTTCCTGTAGTGTAGGGCGCAGGAGCCCTATGGTGAAGGTGCAGGTTTCTCCCTTATAAAACAACTTATTTCAGCAGATACAAAGAAGAAGCCCATTTGCGGCATTCTGTGGGACCCCAATTCCTGTTTTGTCATATTGTTCTTGTATGTTTTTAGCCAACCATTTAAAAATCCTTACTAAAATCAAGGTTGAACGTGCTTGGTGAAGTGGAATTTTTATTATTATTTTTAATTAGAAAAATCGGCGCGCCGCCGCCGATACTGAATCACACATTCGCCGCCGTCATTTCGGCGCGGCGCGGCTTCGGGGACTTTGTGAAGGTATATTTGAGTGTAACACACACACGCATGTATTAAATACGTAACCTAACCTAGTCAGACCTAACCTAATAGCTCCAGTTAAATCAGAAATTATGCTTTAGGGTATCAATTTACTCTTAACACAAGACAATATTTGTTAAATTCGCACTTTACAATGTAGTTCAGCTTAGATGAAGGTCAACATATCACTTGATGTTCCTTTTCATTCTTCTTTATAATTTAATAATCACTTCTATCTTCTTCTATCTTCACTTCTAGTTGATTTATAAATGTTTCAATTTAATAATATGCAGTGGAAAATTATTGTGTAGCAGCTGTTACAAAAAATTGTTGGTAGCTATTGTGTAGGGAAGAGGAATATTAGATGCCTGAAAGAATTCATTTCATTGCCTAAATTGTCTTTCTCTCCATGGGCCTTAATACTAGCCTAGTATAGGTAAGAGTATATATGCATAGGGGTGGGATGTTGGAATTAATCTATCATCTCCCTTCATTTAAGCTAAGCCTGAATGAGGTTGCATTGGAGTTATACCTCTTATATTATTACTATTTTACATTTATTTTAATGCATTTTTAGGTTCTTGTTCAGAATCCGGGCAACACGCAAAAAAGACCGCATCGAAATATCAAAAATGCTGAATGAAAAATAGGTTTTCGCTGCCTAGTGAGGCATTGCTCACTTCATGACAAAGATTTAAACTTCAGTTTTTTGTTAAAGGGGCAAAACAAGGTCCCTAGGTTAGATTAAGTTACGTATTTAATATTTGCGCTGCTTTACCCCCCCCCCCCTAATGTGTAAATATATTGCCCAAATCTGTTTCTTAACTATTAAATTTTCATCATACTTTTGTTTTATTTCATTGGCCTAAACCAACGTTCAATTCTCCCGTTTTGCCCGTACTCTAAAAAAGTACCATAATTTCTTCCTGCACTGGTAGGGTTTATGCTACACTTAGGTAAAAGATCATTTTATCGATTATGACAGAGTGGTCGGTCATTTTATAGATGGGGACTCATGCCTCAAAGTATACATTTTAATGGTCATTTGTAAAAACACATATCAATTATCAATTTAAAAATTTGACAAAAAATATTGTAGTAGAGAACAAACAAGACATATATAAAGAAAAAAACCCATTAAATGTAAGATGAAAATGAACAAAGCTTCAATTATGCATCAATTTTTTTTTACACAGATGGGAAAAGTAATGCTCCAGGCTTTGTTATGTTAAATGTTACCTTGTGTAGTTGTGTGTTACTAGGTTACAATGGGCTGTTTTGAGCTATTATAACACCTTTAATGGCTTAAAAGCACGAGTCCCCCCCTAATGGTTATTGACATATGAAATAACATGAAAAATAATCATGACTTAATACTGCTCAAAAGCTAAATTTTGTTGAAGTCTAGGCTATTTACCAAAAATCTAGTTTAGATTTACAATTCTGGCTATATGTTTGACTTACGGAGGGGGAGTCAGCAAATTTCTAGATGGCGCTATAATTTAGGTTCGATGAAAGTGAAAACAATATTTGATGCCTTTTTTATGTTCTTTCATAATTCAATAAGTGCTTCTAATTTCATCTTTAGCCCTTCCCATGGCCATGAGTTTATTTAATATTAATTATTTAAATAACATTAAAAAATAATCAATTTTTTTTTTTAATTTCGTCTTATATAAATTTTATGGCCTACTGAAAATTTAACATGGACTTTACTAGGGCCCTTTTAAGGGCTCAAGAGGCAACTAACCCCTGATGCAATTATTGAATTATGAAATCAGAGGCAACGCTATACTGTTGCCTATAGTAAAGGCCCTACGGCTCTAATGTTTTATTGTTTTTTTTTCAGAGGCAGTTCATATGGAGGGGGTTGTCGTATAAACTTCAAAATAGGCTCGTTCGATTGGAAATCAAGAGTTCTAGTGCCCTTTTTAAGGGTCAAAAGTTTTTGGAAGGCAACTAACACCCCTTCCACGCCCACTATTTTCTCAACCATATCCAATCAAAATTTTGAGATAGCCGTTTTCTTCGACGTAGTTGATTTCCAGATAGAAGTTATGTTTTTGAGGACACTCCCCTACAGCCCTCAGGGCAAGGGTTGTAAGTTATGCCCTTGGGGCATATTATCTTTTCATAGAAAGCTTCGCCGTAGGAACTTCAAAAGTGGCTCATTCGATTGGAAATTCAAAGGAATAGTGCCCTTTTTAATAGTCGAAAGTTATTGGAGGGCAACTCACCTCCCTCTCACGCCCACCTTTCCCCCATACACATCCAATCAAAATTATGAGATAGCTAGGTTGTTCACCGTAGTTAAAAATTAGATCTTTGAGGATGACAACCCCCTCTCCAAATCCCTCGGGGCCAGGGGGTTATGTTATGTCCTGGGGGCCTATACGGTTGTTCTAGAAAGCTTTGTCTTAAGAAACTGCGAAAAGGGCTCAGTCTATTGGAAATTTAAATGGGTAGTGTCCCTTTTAATAGTCGAAAGATTGGTTGGCAACTAACACCCCTCCCACGCCCACCAGTTCCCTAAACACATCCAATCAAAATTTTGAGATAGCTATTTTGTTCAACGTAGTTGAAAGTTCTGGAAATTATATCTTTGAGCGGGACACTCCCTCCACAGTTTTCAGGGTAAGGGTTATAAGTTATGCCCTGGGGGTATATATAGTTCTTATGGAAGGTATGCTCGTATAAACTTCAGAGAGGGCTCATTCGATCTGACATTAAAAGTTCTAGTTAACTTTTTAAGCGTCAAAAGATATCGGTGGGTAACCAGCTCCGCCCCCCCCACGCCCTTTTTCCCCAAATGCCTCTAATAAAATTTTCAGAGAGTTATTTTGTTAAAAATAATTCATAGATCATTTAACGAAAACTCCAGTGTCAACAAAACCCCCCAGGGCCTTGGGGTAGGCGTGGTAAGTTATGCCCTTGGGGCATATATGGTTCTTATGGAAAGGATGCTCGTATAAACTTCAAAGAGGGCTCATTCGATTGGAAATTGAAAGTTCTCTTTCGCTTTTTAAGAGTCAAAAGAAATTGAAGGCACCTAGCGCCCTCCCCCCAATCCACACCCTTTTTTCTCACCACTATCTAATAAAAACTTTGAGATATCCATTTTTTTTAAAGTTCAATATATTCTCACGAAAGCTCCAGTGTTGAACAGTGTCCGTGAGCAGGTGTTCTAAGTTATTTCCTGGGTGACTATATCGGTCTTACTGAAGGCAGGCTCGCAAAAACTTCAGAGAGGGCTTATGTTAGTGGAAATTGAAAGTTTTAATTCGGTTTCTAAGAGTCAAAAGATATTGGAGGGCAACTAGCCCCCCCCCAGCCCCTTTTCCCCGACTGCATCCGCTAAAAATTTTGATATATGTATTAAGCTAAAATTGTTAAGAAGTCAGATAACAAAAACTCAGGTTTCGACACAACCCCTCAGGGCCCGGGGGCAAGCGTTGTAAGTTATGCCCTGGGGCATATATGGTCCTCATGAAAGGGATGCTCGTATAAACTTCAGAGGGCTCATTTGATTTGAAATTGAAAGTTTGAGCTCACCTTTTAACAGTTAAAAGAAATCTAAAAGTAACTAGCCCCCCATGCTTTCTTTTTCCACACCCATATAATAAACATTTTGAGATGTACCATTTGTTAAAGAAAATAGTTCAATGGTCGGATAAGAAAACTCTGGTGTCAATACACCCCCCCCGGGTCCGGGAGATGGCGTTCTAAGCTATGCCCTAAAGGCATGTATGGTTCTTTTGAAAGTGATGCTCGTATAAACTTCATAGAGGGCTTATGTTTTTTGAAGTCTAAATTTCGTGTTCACTTTCCAATTGTAAAGTGATTTAAGGAAATCGAGCCCCCCACGCCTTTTTCCCCAAAACCCGCCGAGGAAAAATGTGATATAGAATGTTCTTTAAAATTGTTCAAAAATTAGAAATAAAACATCTCTGGGTCTCCACCAACCCCCCAGGGCCCTGGAAGAAGGGATGTAAATTGTTTTTATAAAATGAATGCTGTTTAAAGTTAAGAAAGGGCTCATTTGAATGTAAATTGAAAGTTCTAGTTCACTTTCTAATAATCAAAAGATATCCAAGGGCAACTAGCTCCCCCCACACACCCTTTTTTCCCCAAGGCTATGCGATAAAATAGCCATTTCATTAAAAATAGTTCAAAGGTCAGATAAGAAAAACTCCTTTGTCGACGTAATCCCCCCAGGGCCTGGAGGCAGGCGTTGCAAGTAATGCTCTGGGGGCATATATGTTTTTTTTGGAAGGGATTCTCGTATAAACATCGGAGTGTTTTCATTTTATTGGATATTGAAAATTATTTTTTAATTTTTAGTTGTAAAAAGATTTCAATGGGCAAATTGCCCCCCCCCCCCACGTCCTATATGGTGGATAGAATATTGGTGAGAGATAAATTGTGGTAAAAGTAGTTAGAAATTCTGATACCAAATACTACGGTGTCGACACAGCCCCCCAGGGTCAAGGGGTAGGCGGGGTAAGTTATGCCCTGGGGGCATATATGGTTACTATGGAAGGGATGCTCGTATAAACCTCATAGAGGGCTTATTTGATTAGAATTTGAAAGTTGTAATTCAATTTTTGAGAGTAAAAAGTGATCAGAGGGCAGCTAGCCTCCCCCGCACTCCATTTATTTTTTCCCAGAGGCACTTCATGTAGAGAGAGTCGTATAAACTTAAGGGGGCTCATTCGATTGGAAATAGAGAGTTCTAGTGCCCTTATAAAGAGTCAAAGGTGATACGAGGGTAACTAGGTCCCTTCCCCAAGCTATTTTTCCACAAATATATCTGATAGAAAATATGAGGTAGCCATTGCATCAGATAAAATTTTTGAGATAGTGAAACTTTGTGCATCTTTAAACGAGTGAAACTTAAATTGAATATTCAAATCAAGCTTGAAAGGAACAAAAATCACTACAAATAAGAGTTTTGGTGTTGCCTCCTTCTCATATTGTAAAAGTCTAAAACCTACTGAGTCATTGGCACTTTACTGAAAACTAATTTTATTACAAATATCGTATATTGTACATAATATTGAGAATAAACAATACAATTATAGTAAAACTTTGAACTGATGAGCTTTCGGCAATTACTATCATTATACATCAAATAGTCACTTTAATTTGTTAGTTCTTTCTCAGTTGCTCAAGATGAATATATTTTCACTACAATCAAGAGTTTAGGTACTGCCTCTTTCCTTGATTAAATAAAAACAAAAGCTTACTGCTTCATTGGCACTTCACTGAAGAAGAATTTGCACATTCGTGGGGTGAGGGTGGGTCCATTTTAATTTCCGATAGCATTGATTATTATCTTCGTAGAGTATCGAGCACAAAAGGCCTCGAGTGGTATGTTCACTTCATTTGTAAGTCAATAATATGAACTGCCCACCCTTTACCTGAAGTCTATGCTTGAATTTTGTTGAAGTCTAGGCTATTTACCAAAAATCTAGTGTAGATTTACAATTCTGGCTATATATTTGACTTATGGAGGGGGAGTCAGTAAATTTCTAGATGGTGCTATAATTTAGGTTGGATGAAAGTGAAGTCAGCACTGGATGCCTTTTTTTATGCTCTTTCATAATTCAATAAATGCTTCTAATTGTGTCTTAAAATCTTAAATGTGTCCTGAATGTATTTCATATTAATCATTGGAAGAATATTAAAAAAGTATCAGCTGTTGTTTTCAATTCATCCTAGTTAAACTATGTGGCTTACTGAAAATCTACCATGAACTTTAACGTCGGTGTCGAAACATCCCTCCCGGGCTCGGGGTTAGGTGTTGTAAATTATGCCCTGGGGGCACATAGGGTTGTTATGGAAGGGATGCTTCTATAAACTTCATAGAGGGCTCATTTGATATAAAATTGAAAGTTGTAGTTCACTTTTTGAGAGTAAAAATTGATAGAAGGGTAGACAGCCCTCTTCGTACTCCATTTTTTTTTCCCAGGGGTAACTCATATAGACAGAGTTATATAAAATTCAGAGGGGGCTCATTCGCTTGAAAATCGAAGGTTTTAGTTCCATTGTCAAGAGTCAAAGGTGAACCGAGGGTAAATAGGCCCCTCCCCGAAGCCCTTTTTGCACAAACTTTTATGATAGAAAATCGGAGGTAGTCATTGCATCCGATAAAATTTTTGAGATAGTGAAACTTAGTAAATCTTTAAACGAGTGAAACTTAAATTCAATATTCAAATCAAGCTTGAAACGAACAAAAATCACTACATATAAGAGTTTGGGTATTGCCTCCTTCTCTCACTGTAAAAGTCTAAAACCTACTGCGTCATTGGCTAGCTAATCCTAGCTAAATCATTGGCCACCTAGAAATTTACAGGGGAGTCTTGGATAGAAAGAGAAGCTACATGGGGTGTAACATATATCCTGAAATGGTATCTTAAATACCATCTAACATTTGGTCACGATCAACTACATTTTCTGACAAATCAGAATAGTCACTTTCAGAACTTCATGAGCTCATATTTATTCACTGGGTAGATTTTCACTAATATAGGAATCAACAGATTTTGTAGATTTGAATTTTCACAAATGAAAAGCATTGTCAGATTCAATGGAATTCTTTTCCGTTTCACGGTTTTTCCATTTTTTTTTTCGTTGGCAACATTGTTCATACAAATATTCGCAGACGTTGTAACTTAATATTGCTTATAGCAACTAAAAAGAAATTTGCAGTAAGCATGGGTTTGCTGGTATAAATAGTCCTAGGATACATCTAGAAGGCTAAACATTTTTTCACTTTGGGGTCATTGGTATTTTAAAATACGGTCTTTTGATAATCTTAATGCGCATAGTTTCTTTTGGTAGTTGGAATTTGTCACAAATATTCTCTCAAATTTTTACCTTCATAGACTTAGCTCTAATAATGCTATTGTCACGGCAGTTCCACTGATTGTAGAAGTAGTTGTAGAGTTATTTTTGTACATGTAGTGATAGCAACAGTAGTAGTCATAGCATTAATAGTGTTAGTAGCATGAACATCTTTCCGGATGTTCAGTTAAACATCGATTTCATGATACCCCAGAAGTTTCACCTTGCCTTGATAAGCCGTTCCAAAAATATAGTTGATGTGCATGTCCGATCTCCTTTTGATGTTTTTTTCATCTTAGTAATCTAAGGCGTACATGTTTATGAAATTGAAGCATTAATTGGAGTAGCTTGGCAGCAGTAGTATTATTAGTAAAAGTAGCAGTGGTAATAGTGTTAGTAATGATATTCATGTATTACCTTTTTGTCAATATATGTTTCACTTTAAGTATTTTCTGAAAGTTCTAACTTAATACCCAAATCCATTCTTGAGATACGCCCTTTTGACAATCTGCATATATAGTGTTTTGATTTAGTTTAAATTCCCCCTCAATATTCTATCAAATTTTCACCTTCATACCCTTAGCCTAAATTGTACTTGTATCATAGTAGTTGTGGTAGTAGTCAGAACAGTACTAGCAGTAAAAGTGTATTATTATTCATAGTATTAACAGTAGTAGCAGCAGTATTTATAGTATTAGTAGCAGGTACATATTGCTTTTCGATAAACTAGATTTTCCACTCATGCTACCCCTGATGTTTCCTTTTTATATGATAAGACATTCCAAAATATTGCCGATACTCTCGTGTAAACAATTTACATACCCACAATATGCTTTAATTTTGTTCAACTTTCCCCTAAACGTTCCGTCAGATGTTTATTTCAAGATTTTCAGCCTCAGTAATACCTGCTACAGAAATAATACTTTCGTTGATAGTAGTGGTAATGGTAGTAGTGTGGAAAGTGTTGCAAATGTACAAATATTGGTCAGTTAATTTGATCCCTTATCATTTCCTGTAATTTCCAAATTAATATTATCAGTCATTCCTGAGCTACGCCCTCTTTGAAAACGTCTTTACACATAACATGCTTTGATTTAGTTCAACACTTCCCTCAGCATTCCTTAAAAGAGTTGCCTTAATGCCTTTCGTATTGTAGTCAAACATTCATGCCTTTTCTCAGTAATATATACTATATGTAAACAATGATCAAATTGCCTTACTTGAAGCCTCCACTCTGAAGCCTCGGGGGGGGGGCCTTGCTCGAGCGCAAAATGACTTAATATTAAAACAAGGATAAAAAAAATAGATGTAAAACCCTTGTCGTGTTTGGTGTGTTTGTTAGCAATTAGTACGTTGGGGGGATGGGGGCTGAGTGTTCTCAACTCACTTTTGACTTATACAGAGGTCTATGAATTTAAGCTTCAAATCAAATGAGAACCATTTGCAGTTTATACGACAAACCATTCCATTAAAACCTTAGATGATCCCAAGGCGATGAGCCCTTTCCCAACGGCTCTGGGGGCTTGTGTTAGCCCTGTTGGCATTGTTATATTTTCTTTAAACTATTTTGTTTTAAAATGGATATCTCACAATTTCAATCAGATGCGTTTCATGAAAAGATGGATAGTTAGGATGGGGCTAGTTGACCTCCATCGCTTTTTACTCCATCTCTATTCTGGTCGTTTTTACACAAGAATTTTATATTGAAATAAATATTCTCTTGGAGGAGTGTACCAAAAACAAAAAAAATATTATTATGAATTAAAATAAAAATGGAGTAAAAATACCCTGAAAAGATATTCTGTTCGTCAACAAAAAGCTGAAATTTCTATTTAGCACAAACATAAGTTAGTTCAAAAATCAATATAAAAAGGGGACAGTTGAGAGTTTTCATACATATTTCCATCTTCAAAACTATACTTTAATTACTACTGCTTACGATTTTGCTGCTTCAATGCCCCTTAGACACTGGTAATTTTGCCGCGAATATATTCTTCTGAGTAAACATTATAAAAGAGAATTTTGACTTGTTGAATTCAAAAAGTTTCTATAAACCTTTCTAACCATCTAGGATAGTTTTGTTGCTGTTTTGTTATTGTTATTTTGTCTATAGAGGCAGCATTTGTGTAATGTTTTTTTTTTCATTTAGTGTTGATCTAATTTCGGTTTATTTTAAATATTAGTTAATTTAATGTTGATTTTTTTTTATAGGATTAATAAGTTATATCTAGGGGTGTTCTGATCGCATTAATATATAGAAACTCTCAAGTTCAAAAACGATTGTTATTGCGAGAAAACTACAAAAGAGGGCTATAGAAGAATTAAAAGCAGGAATTTGGCGTTGTGTTTCATGCGGAAAGGCAGATAAATATTTTTTGATGCTAGATCTTCACAAAGACACTGGCTGTGAAGAAATTTCACCGATAGAATGTGTTGCCTGTCCAGCTGTAGTTCGTGATTACAAAGATTTTTTAGTACACGATCTGGAGCACCAAATGGGGGAAAGAAGAAGATGTCCTATATGTCTACGAGAATTTATTGGTGATATGAGACAACATCTTTTATTACAAGGACACTTTTCACAAAACGTCTCTGAACTAAACATGCAAGGAAATATATCGCTAGTTTCTCCACAGGATCCGTCTACAAGCGTCTCACTATATTTGTTTAAATCTAAAACTGAAGCAAAAGACTTAAATAATCAGAAAACATTTTTGAATAGTCGCTTGTTCAGTAAAAAACAGAGAAAATTTAAAAAACATCAAGTAATACAGACTGGAAAAAAACTTCATAAATGTGGGCTGTGCCAGAAGAGTTTTTCTAGCTCAGACTCTTTGAAAACGCACCAAAGAGTGCATACTAGTGAGAGACCATATAAGTGTGATATATGTCAGAAGAGTTTTTCTAGGTCAAGCAATTTGTAAATGCACCAAAGAGTGCATGTAGTAGAGATGAAATACAAATGATACCTATTTCTGATGAGATTTTCCAAATCAGTCACATTGAATTCTCACCGAAGAGAGAACATAGGTGAAAGTCCAGCCTCATGAGATATATGTAAAAAAGTTTGTTCTACAACAAGCTATACGAATACGCACAGAAAGGTACATACAGGTGAAAGACCATATAAATGTGACATATGTCAGAAGAGTTGTTCTACATCAGGCTCTTTGAAAACGCACCAAAGAGTGCATACAGGTGAGAGACCATATAAATGTGACATATGTCAGAAGAGTTTTTCTACATCAGGCTCTTTGAATACGCACCAAAGAGTACATACTAGTCAGAGACCATATAAGTGTGATATATGTCACAAGAGTTTTTCTCAATCAGGCTATTTGAATATGCACCAAAGAGTACATACAGGTGAAAGACCATATAAATGTGATATACGTCAAATGAGTTTTTTTAAAACAAACCATTTTAAAACACGCCAAAGGGTACCCAAAGGTGAGAGACCATTTAAGTGCAAAATATGGCATAAGAGTTTTTCCGAATCAGGCACTTTGAATGCGCACCAAGGAGTTCACATCAGCGAGAGACCATATAAGTGTGATATATGTCAGAAGGTTTTTTCCAAATCAGGCTCTTTGAAAGCGCACCAAAGAGTGCATAAAAGCGAGAGACCATATACATTTCATGAATTTTAGAAGTTTTATTAAGCATAGCAGTTTCATTAGACATCAAATAGTTCATGCTTGTGTTATATAGTGTTACCAAAACTACTTTGAAATGAAGTATTTTGGAGTATTTCGTTTGAATGATCATCAAATAACTCATTTTAGGAAAAGAGTGGTTCTTTATCAAACAGTTTCTGATAACAAACTGTAAGTAAGGAGCGATTAGTCTTAAAAGTGACCAAAATTCTTACAAACGGAATCATCTTATTATGTTAATTTCAAATATAAGATTAATTAAGTTTCGTTCTACCAATCAAAATTTAAGAGCCAGAGAAAAATTCCTGATTTTTAAAATAGGGGGAAAACACACCCTTAAAGTCAAGAAGTCTTGACAAAAACACACCATCAGATTCTGTGTACCTGAGAACCCTAGTATAGAATTTGTAAGCTCATATATACAAAAATCTGGAATTTGTTATTCTGGCCCAAAGACAGATCATGGATGCGTGTTTATTTGTTGTTTTTTTTTTGGAATTATTGTTTTGATTTAATAGTCCTAGAAAATCAGGAGATCAGAAACTAAAATCTTTCAAATTAAAGTTTTCTTTTTGATTTTTCAGGCCTCATCGTCTGCAAGAAATTTTACGGGGAGGGGCAATTTTCAGTGAAAAGGGAACCTGACTGGTTGCGGTGTACTTTATTTTGGATAAAATTTTCACGGAAGTTTTTCTTGCAGTGAGGAGGGGATATATTTCATGGAGGACGAGCAGATTTACCTGTATTATTTGAAAAAACGAACAGAAATCAAATTTTTAAAAACAATTTTTTTTTTATTGAATGTAAGGAGCAACATGAAAACTAAAAACGAACAGAAATTATTCTTTGTATGAAGGGCTGCCCTCTCCTCAAGACCTTGCTCTTTACGCTAAAGTCTGACTGTTTATCCCAATCTTTTAAGAACAGACGCAGAAACGCACTCTTTTAAAGCTGCTAATAGCTTTAGCTTACTCTATCGGACAACTCATTGTAAGAACAGAGTGAGTCTTTAGAAACAACAAGCTATCGTTTTCCATTTGATTCAAAACAAATCCCAAGTATGTGTGGGTAATATGCCTTACTTCAATTATTAGGAACATATCATAACATATATTTTGAAAAAGCATTTAATAATCGTGTTTATTTCTGCTACTGAATTATCGAGTCAATACCGTGTGTCCGTAAAAGATTTCAAATATGCAAAATAAATAAGAAGTCGAGTGGGGATAAATCCTTTTATTAGGTTCTGATAATTCACAACCTAATAACCTCCTTTTATTAGGTTTTGATCAGTAGAAGGATAAATCCCTATTTGCATTATTACTGATCTTCATTGAAAGATAATGTAATCTTCAAAACTGACTTATACGCAAAACAGCTTTAATTAATTTTAAGTATTCGAATCAAAGCAATTTTGTGTCTGAATTCCAGCTGTAAAATCGTCACCGATCTACTTCTTGCTCTTTAGATTTTGCACTTACTCAAAAACACTCAATTGAAAAAATTCCTCGTTTTACACCCTTAAACGACCTATCTTCTGATCAGTTTGAAATACACTCATCCCCCCATGATAACATTGGAAAGTTTTCGTGTGCTAGAATACTTTTTACGGATACATGACAATGTATTTTAGATTATTTGTTATTAGAAAATTTTGTGGTGTATTTACTACTTGAAATTTGTTTTGTTTTATTTCCTGTTAATTCATGCCAAGTTGTAATGATTTTGGTTGTTTTATACGTTTTTTTATTTTTTTAAATTTCTATTATTTTTTTGATAAATCAGTTTTTGTGAAAATATCATTTTAAAATTAGATTATTATCATTCCAGCTCCTTAAAAATAAGCCAAGAGCGCTGCAAATCCATCTCTTGCTTATTTCTTGCTAGTCTCTTGCCTTTGTAGAGTCTGGGGTTGGGAACTGAACCGTTTAATTGTTTTGAATCCGATCGTTTATTCAACGGTTTTACATTATTTATTGCTACAATATATTGTGCTGCATCCAGGCATCGAAACTTCGATGTTTCTTTCGTTGTATTTTGTGTTCATTTAAGTCATATCGTCCTGAGTTGTGCAAGTTCCAGTATTTTCTTGATTAGTTAAATTGTGATTATTTTTATATTAAAATGATTTTTTTGCTAAAAGATCATTGTAAATATCGATTATGATTCTTCTAGTTGCTTCAAATAAGTCCAGTTTTGTGGCCTGACTGTTACAGAAGAATGGCAAAAGCACTTCTTGCAATTGCTGCTGTCTCTTTACTGCCTGGGATTGGGAACTGAATTGTTGAATTGTTCTGAATCCGGTAGTTTATTTGTGTTTCATCAAAAGAGACTTCCAAGACAGAATAAGGCTATATGAATCTTTATATCAAACAGCTCGTGGTAACGAACTGTAAGTAAGGACCGACCGGGCTCAATAGTAAACAAATCTCTAAAAAACGGAATTTTGATACCAATAGATGCATAAAAAAAATTAAATTTTAATGGTGATTTAAAAATATGTAAGTTTCATCAAGTTTAGTCCAGTCCATTAAAAGTTACGCGCCTTGGTAAATTTGGCTTATTTTCGAAAAAAAGGGAGAAAACCCCCTAAAAGTTATAGAACCTTAATGAAAATCACACCAAGGATGCATGTTTATTTGTTTTTTTGTTTTTTTCCAATGGGTGATCGTATCGTCCCAGAGGTTCTAGAATATCGTGGAAGGGCTCATTGGAACGGAAATTAAAAGCTCTAGTGCCTTCTTTAATTGACCAAAAAAATGGAGGGCAACTAGGCCCCCTCCCATTCTTATTTTTTTCCCAAAGTCGCCCGATAAAAATTTTTAAATGGCCATTTTGTTCAGCATGGTCGAAAATAGGATAACTATGTCTTTTCGAATGACTTAATCCACCAAAGTCCCCGGGGATAGGGCTGAAAGTTTTGAACTTTACCCAATGTTAATATATATTATTGGTTATTGGGAAGTATACAGACGTTTTCAAGGGGGATTTTTTTCTGGTAGTGGGGAGGGTTCATTCATTCGATTGGAAATTTGAATGGCTAGTTTCCGTTTTAGTAGTCGAAAGTGATTGGAAGGCAACTAACACCCCTCCCACGCCCACTATTTCCCCAATCACATCCAATCAAAATTTTGAGATAGCCATTAGTATAGTCCAAGGTACTATTTCTAAGGGTCCTCCGTACCAAACAGGTTTTTCTGATAGTCCTATTCTACAGGGGCATTACACTCTTTCAAAGAGGAACGAGTATAACTTGATTGGTGATTAGGATTTGAATAAAAGGAATAGTTTTTTTTACAATTCATATTAGTAAAGATTGTGTGATGCTATAAGACTGGTTTCGTTTCATGGGTTCATTAATAGAAGGAGTAATGCTTTTTGAAAAGGGTAATTACTTCTTTAGTTTACGAGATTTGCGAATTTTTTGCGAAAAGATATTTGCGTAAAGGTATTGCGATGGTTAAGAATACCTCACGGGTAATTAAAGAATGGGATGCTTGCATCAACAATACAAATAATAAGCTCAGATACTTAATATATTTGACGCTTTCAAGAGACATTGCTAGAATTTATTCAATATCTTAATTGAAAAGTAACTATAGAATGACATTGTGACTTGACCTAGCTTTACCTCGCCGATGTGGTCTGTATAATACATAATTAACTTTTGAAAAGTATTGTCAATTTAAAAAGAAATGGCTGAAAAGTGTTTTGAGGGAGATGGGTTGCATGGAGGGTTGAGTTGCATGAGAGCTCAGTTAAAGGGGGTACAGTTACACGGGGGTTTCGGTTATACAGGGGTTCAGTTACAAGGGGGTTCAGTTACAAGGGGGTTCAGTCGCACGGGGCTTGAGTTAAATGGGGATTGAGTTCCACGAGAGTAGTGCTTTATTGTGGTTTAGTTTGTCACACTTTTAAAAGAGCTTTACGGGAATTGAGAGAGTCAGTCGCATAATTCCGTGTGATTTTCTTTTACGTGATGCTCATTAAAAACTAAATTTTTATGTTAATTAAGTAGTTAGTTTTAATTTTAATGTAGGTTTAATGGGATTTAGAGACTCCGTTGCCTGATTCCGTGTGGTTTTTCTTCACTTGGTGGTCATTAAAAATGAAATTTTTGTGTTAAATAAGTATTTTTTGTATCTTTTAAAAGAGCTTTACAGGGTTTGAGAGACTCAGTTGCCTAATTCCGTGTGGTTTTTCTTTACTTGGTGGTCATTAAAAACGAAATTTTTGTGTTAAATCAGTAGTTTTTGTATCTTTTAAAAGAGCTTTACGGGGTTTGAGAGACTCAGTTGCCTAATTCCTTGTGGTTTTTATTTAATTAGTTCTAAGTAAAATAGAACATTTTTTTTTAAATAATTATGTTTTTTTTATATTAAAATAGATTTAATTTGATTTAGATACTCATTTTACTTATTACGTGTGGTGGTTATACAGGGGTTCAGTTACAAGGGGGTTCAGTTGCACGGGGGTTGAGTTAAATGGGCATTGATTTCCACGAGAGTACTAGAAAATGACTGAAAAGTGTTTTGAGGGAGATGGGTTGCATGGAGGGTTGAGTTGTATGAGAGTTCAGTTAAAGGGGGTACAGTTACACGGGGGTTTCGGTTATACAGGGGTTCAGTTACAAGGGGGTTCAGTTGCACGGGGGTTGAGTTAAATGGGGATTGAGTTCCACGAGAGTAGTGCTTTGTCGTGGTTTAGGTTGTCACAGTTTTAAAAAGAGCTTTACGGGGATTGAGAGACTCAGTTGCCTAATTCCGTGTGATTTTTCTTTACTTGGTGGTCATTAAAAACGAAATTTTCGTGTTAAATAAGTAGTTTTTGTATCTTTTAAAATAACTTTACGGGGATTGAGAGACTCAGTTGCCTAAGTCCGTGTGGTTTTTCTTCACTTGGTGGTCATTAAAAACGAAATTTTTGTGTTAAATAAGTAGTTTTTGTTTCTTTTAAAAGAGCTTTACAGTCTTGTAGAGACTCAGTTGCCTAATTACGTTTGTTTTTTCTTCAAATTGTATTCAATAAAAAAGAAAATATTGTGATAAATAAGTAGTTTTTGTATCTTTTAAAAGAAATTTAAGGGGTTTGAGAGACTCAGTTGCCTAATTCCGTGTGGTTTTTCTTTACTTAGTGTTCATTAAAAACGAAATTTTGTGTTAAATAAGTAGTTTTTGTATATTTTAAAAGAGCTTTAAGGGGTTTGAGAGACTCAGTTGCCTTATTCTGTGTGTTTTTTCTTCACTTGGTGGTCATTAAAAACTAAATTTTTGTGTTAAATAAGTATTTTTTGTATATTTTAAAAGATCTTTAATGGGATTGAGAGAATCAGTTGACTAATTACGTCTGGTTTTTCTTCAATACAGTGAAATAAAAAATTAAATTGTTGTGTTAAATAAGTAGTTATTGTATCTTTTAAAAGAGCTTTAGGGGGTTTTAGAGACTCAGTTGCCTGATTCCGTTTAGTTTTTTCTTTACTTGGTTTTCATTTTTTGTATATTTTAAAAGAGATTTACAGGGTTTGAGAGACTCAGTTGCCGGATTCCGTGTGGTTTTTCTTTACTTGGTGGTCATTAAAAATGAAATTTTTGTGTTAAATCAGTATTTTTTGTATCTGTTAAAAGAGCTTTGCAGGGATTAAGAGACTCAGTTGCCTGATTCCTTGTGATTTTCCTTCACTTGGTGGTCATTAAAAACGAAATTTTTGTGTTAAATAAGTAGTTTTTGTATCTTTTAAAAGAGCTTTACTGGGTTTGAGAGACTCAGTTGCCTTATTCCATGTGGGTTTTCTTCACTTGATGGTCAATAAAAACGAAATTTTTGTTTTAAATAATTATTTTTTTTATCTTTTAAAAGAGCTTTACGGGGATTGAGAGACTCAGTTGCCTAATTCCGTGTGTTTTTTCTTTACTTGATGGTCATTAAAAACGAAATTTTTGTGTTAAATCAGTAGTTTTTGTATCTTTTAAAATAGCTTTACGGGGTTTGAGAGACTCAGTTGCCTAATTCCGTGTAGTTTTTTCTTTACTTGGTGGTCATTTGTTGTATATTTTAAAAGAGCTTTACAGGGTTTGAGAGACTCAGTTGCCGGATTCCGTGTGGTTTTTCTTTACTTGGTGATCATTTGTTGTATCTTTTAAAAGAGCTTTACAGAGTTTGAGAGACTCAGTTGCCTAATTCCGTGTGGTTTTAATTTACTTGGTGGTAATTAAAAACTAAATTTTTTTGTTAAATCAGTAGTTTTTGTATCTTTTAAAAGAGCTTTAAGGGGTTTTACCTTGTCACAGTTACATTTTCTTGATTTTTCAAAGTTCATTTTGAATTTACTTAGCTGAAATCCAGGAGTTGGAATATTTCAGTAGTCTTTGCTTGTGGTTTACCTCCTCACAGTTACATTTTCTTGATTTTTCAAAGTTCATTTTGAATTTCTTTCGATGAAATTCAAGAATTGGAATTTTTCAGTAGTGTTTGGTTGTGGTTTACCTTGTCACTGTTACATTTTCTTGATTTTTCAAAGTTCATTTTTGATTTCTTTCATTGAAATGCATGAGTTTGAATATTTCAATAGTATTTTCTTATGGTTTACATTGTCACAGTTACATTTTCCTGATTTTTCAAAGCTCATTTCGAATTTCTTTCGTTGAAATGCAAGAGTTGGACTATGCCAATAGCATGCTGCTACTATGTAACTTGTCAATGTATCTGTGTCTAGAGTCTTCATAGTTCATTTTGAGCAGTAATAGCCGAAGAGAAAAAGTTGGAATCTTTTAGTTTTATTTTCTAGTGTTTTACATTGACACGTTTTAATTATCTTGATTTTTCAATTTTCATCTTGAATTTTTTTCGTTGATATGAAAGAGTTTGAATATTTCAGAAGTGTTTGGTTGTAGTTTACCTTGTCACTGTTAAATCTTCAGGATTTTTCAAAGCTCATTTTGAATTTCTTTCATTGAAATGAAAGAGTTGGAATATTTCAGAAGAGTTTTGTAGTGCGTGACATTGTCATAGTTACAATTTGTTGATTTTTTACAGTTCATTTTGAATTTATTTAGTTGATATGCAAGAGTTTGAATATTTCAGTAGTGTTTGGTTTTGGTTTACCTTGTCACAATTACATTTTCTTGATTTTTCCAAGTTTATTTTGAATTTCATTTGTTGAAATGCAAGAATAGTACTATTTCAGTAGTGTTTAGTTGTGGTTTACCTTGTCACAGTTACATTTTCTAAATTTTTCATAGTTCATCTGGAATTTTTGTAGTTGAAATTCAAGAGTTGGAATATTTCAGTAGTGTATGGTTGTGGTTTAACTTGTAACTGTTACTATTTATTGATTTTTAAAAGATCATTTTTAATTTATTTAGCTTAAATTAATGATTTGGACTATTTCAGTAGCGTTGGCCCATGGTTTAACGTGTCAAAGTGGCATTTTCTTGATTGTGTAAGGTTCATCTGAAAGTCTATTGCTTCTGTTCTAGTTGTGGACAATATAAGTGGCGTTCGCTTATTGGTTACATTGTCAATCTTACATTTTCATGATTTTTAATTTTAAATTTCTTAAATAATAAGTATTATAGATATTTGTTTTAGATTGAACTAGATTGTGGTTATGGTTTACCTTGTCACAGTTACATTTTCTTGATATTTCAAAGTTCATTTTTATTTCATTCTTCGACAAAGAAGAGATTAATGATTTAAGTAGCGGCCTGTTATAATGTACCTTATCGAACTTACATTTGGTTGATTTTCAAAAGTTCATATTGATGTTCTATCGTTTAAATGATATATCTGTACTATATAAGTATTTTATTGTTATGGTTTACCGTGTTACAGTTAAAATTTCTTGATTTTTCAAAGTTCATTTTGAATTTCTTTCGTTGAAATGCAATAGTTGGATTATTTCAGTAGTGTTGGTTGTTGTATAACTTTTCAAAGTTATATTTGCTTGATTTTTCAAAGTTCATTTTGAATTTCTTTCGTTGAGTTGCAAGAGTTGGAATTTTTCAGTAGTGTTTTGTTGTGGTTTACCTTGTCACAGTTACATTTTCTTGATTTTTCAAAGTTCATTTTGAATTTCTTTCGCTGAAATGCAAGAGTTGGACTATTTCAGTGTCACAGTTACATTTTCTTGATTTTTCAAAGTTCATTTTGAATTTCTTTCGTTGAAGTGCAAGAGTTGGAATATTTCAGTAGTGTTTGGTTATGGTTTTCCTTGTCACAGGTACATTTTCTTGATTCTTCAAAGTTCATTTTGAATTTCTTTCTTTGAAATGCAAGAGTTGAAATATTTCAATAGTGTTTCATTGTGGTTTAACTTATCATAGTTACATTTTTTTGATTTTTCAAAGTTCATTTTGAATCATTCAAGAAACGTGATTAAACACATTTTTAAACTACATGCTATTTGCATGCCTTTCCTTGGCACCTTTCCAAACGAGCGGGGATTCCCCGCTGGTTCCTACACATTGCACAAAAGTGAGCAGTACGAAAACTCCAAACGTTGGGTTAATCTTGGTTCACTTACAGTGGCGTGCCACACTAACCGAACACTACTGAAATACCAAACACTACTGAAATAACCAAACACTACTGAAATATTCCAACTCTTGCATTTCAACGAAAGAAATTCAAAATGAACTTTGAAAAATCAAGAAAATGTAACTGTTACATTCAAAACCAAAAACAAAAAATACTGAAATATTCCAACTCTTGCATTTCAGCGAAAGAAATTCAAAATGAACTTTAAAAAATCAAGAAAATTTGACTTTGACATGTTAAACAACAACCAAACACCACTGAAATATTCCAAATCCTGCTTTTTAACGAAAGAAATTCAAAAGGAACTTTGAAAAATCAAGAAAATGTAACTGTGACAAGGTAAAACACAACCAAACACTACTGAAAGATTCCAACACTTGAATTTCAACGAAATAAATACAAAATGAACTTTGAAAAATATAGCCAATGTAACTGTGTCAAGTTCAACCACAACATAACACTACTGAAATATTCCAAATCTTGTATTTCAACGAAAGAAATTCAACATGAACTTTGAAAAATCAAGAAAATGTAACTGTGACAAGGTAAACCACAACCAAACACTACTGAAATATTCAAACTCCTGGATATCAGCAAAAGAAATTCAAAATGAACTTTGAAAAATCAAGAAAATGTAACTGTGAGAAGGTAAAACCCCTTAAAGCTCTTTTAAAAGATACAAAAACTACTGATTTAACACAAAAATTTCGTTTTTAATGACCACCAAGTAAAGAAAAACCACACGGAATCAGGCAACTGAGTCTCTCAAACTCTGTAAAGATCTTTTAAAAGATACAACAAATGATCACCAAGTAAAGAAAAACCACACGGAATCAGGCAACTGAGTCTCTCAAACCCCGTAAAGCTCTTTTAAAAGATACAAAAAATGAACACCAAGGAAAGAAAAAACCACACGGAATTAGTCAACTTAGACAAAAAACACCCGTTAATATAAATATTAATTTACAAACAATACTTAAATAAAAAAAAAAGTTCGTTAATTACTACCACCAAGTAAAGAAAAATCACACTTAATAGTGCAACTGTGACTCTAAATTACCTTCATTTTAATTTAATAGTAGCAAAAAATCATAATTAAAAAAACACTTTACTATTTTATTTTCTACACCTGAAATTCAAATCAAACGGACACATGCAATTGAGTGTCTCAATCCCCGTAAAGCTCTTTTAAAATATAAAAAAACTAATTATTTAACAAAAAAATTTCGTTTTTAATGATAACTAAGTAAATAAAAACCACACGGAATTAGGCAACTGAGTCTCTCAAACCCCGTAAAGCTCTTTTAAAAGATACAAAAACTACTGATTTAACACAAAAATTTCGTTTTTAATGACCACCAAGTAAAGGAAAACCACACGGAATCCGGCAACTGAGTCTCTCAAACCCTCTAAAGATCTTTTAAAAGATACAACAAATGACCACCAACTAAATAAAAAACTACACGGAATCAGGCAACTGAGTCTCTCAAACCCTGTAAAGCTCTTTTAAAAGATACAAAAACTACTGATTTAACACAAAAATTTCATTTTTAATGACCATCAAATAAAGTAAAATCACATGGAATAGGTAAATGAGTCTCTCAACCCCCTTAAAGCTCTTTTAAAAGATTTAAAAACTACTTATTTAACACAAAAATTTAGTTTTTAATGACCACCAAGTGAAGAAAAACCACACAGAATCAGGCAACTGAGTCTCTCAAACCCCTTATAGCTCTTTTAAAAGATACAAAAACTACTTATATAACACAAAATTTATTTTTTAATGACCACTAAGTAAAGAAAAACCACACGGAACCAGGCAATTGAGTCTCTCAAACCCCTTAAAGCTATTTTAAAAGATACAAAAACTACTGATTTAACACAACAATTTCGTTTTTAATGAGCACCAAGTGAAGAAAAACCACACGGAATCAGGCAACTGAGTCTCTCAAACCCCTTAAAGCTCTTTTAAAAGATAAAAAAACTAATTATTTAACACAAAAATTTCGCTTTTAATGACCATCAAGTAAAGAAAAATCACACGGAATTAGGCAACTGAGTCTCTCAATCCCCGTAAAGCTCTTTTTAAAACTGTGACAAGCTAAACCACGACAAAGCACTACTCTCGTGAAACTCAATCCCCATTTAACTCAACCCTCGTGCAACTGAACCCCCTTGTAACTGAACCCCTGTATAACCGAAACCCCCGTGTAACTGTACCCCCTTTAACTGAACTCTCATGCAACTCAACCCTCCATGCAACCCATCTCCCTCAAAACTCTTTTCAGTCATTTTCTCGTACTCTCGTGGAACTCAATCTCCATTTAACTCAACCCCTGTGCAACTGGACTCCCTTGTAACTGAACCCCTGTATAACCACCACAAGGAATCAGGCAACTGAGTCTCTCAAACACCTTAAAGCTATTGTAAAAGATACAAAAACTTCTTATTTAACACAAAAATTTCGTTTTTAATGACCACTAAGTAAAGAAAAATCACACGGAATTAGGCAACTGAGTCTCTCAACCCCCTTAAAGCTCTTTTAAAAGATACAAAAACTACTTATTTAACACAAAAATTTTGTTTTTAATGAGCACTAAGTAAAGAAAAATCACACGGAATTAGGCAACTGAGTCTCTCAAACCCTGTAAAGCTCTTTTAAAAGATACAAAAACTACTTATTTAACACAAAAATTTCGTTTTTAATGATTACCAAGTGAATAAAAATCACACGGAATTAGGCAACTGAGTCTCTCAATCCCCTTAACGATAATTTAAATTTTAAAAAACTACTTATTTAACACAAAAATTTCGTTTTTAACGACCATCACGTAAAGAAAAATCACACGGAATTAGGCGACTGAGTCTCTCAATCCCCGTAAAGTTCCTTTAAAAGTGTGACAAGCTAAACCACGACAAAGCACTACTCTCGTGGACCTCAATCCCCATTTAACTCAACCCCCGTGCAACTGAACCCCCTTGTAACTGAACCCCTGTATAACCGAAACCCCCGTGTAACTGTACCCCCTTTAACTGAACTCGCATGCAACTCAACCTAGCATGCAACCCAACTCTCTCAAAACACTTTTCAGCCATTTCTTTTTAAATTGACAATACTTTTCAAACGTTACTTATGTATTATACAGACCACATCGGCGAGGTAAAGCTAGGTCAAGTCACATGTCATTCTATCGTTACTTTTCAATTAAGCTATTGAATACTTTCTAGCAATGTCTCTTGTAAGCGTCAAATCTATTAAGTATCTGAGCTTATTCTTTGTATTGTTGATGCAAGCATCCCATTCTTTAATTACCCGTGAGGCATTCTTAACCATCGCAATACCTTTACACAAATATCTTTTCGCAAAAAATTCGCAAATCTCGTAAACTAAAGAAGTAATTACCCTTTTCAAAAAACATTAGTCCTTCTATTAATGAACACATGAAACGAAACCAGTCTTATAGCATCACACAATCTTTACTAATATGAATTGTAAAAAAAACTATTCCTTTTATTCAAACCCTAATCACCAATCAAGTTATACTCGTTCCTCTTTGAAAGAGTGTAATGCCCCTGTAGAATAGGACTATCAGAAAAACCTGTTTGGTACGGAGGACCCTTAGAAATAGTACCTTGGACTATACTGCCATTTTGTTCAACATAGTTGAAAGTTCTGGAAATTATATCTGAGCAGGACACTCTCCCCACAGTTTTCAGGGCAAGGGTTATAAGTTGTGCCCTGGGGGTATATATAGTTCTTATGGAAGGTATGCTCGTATAAACTTCAGAGAGGGCTCATCCGATCTGACATTTACTTTTCTATTTAACTTTTTAAACGTAAAAATAGTTCGTTGGGTAACCAGCTTCCCCCCCCCCCCCTACGCCCTTTTTTCCCAAATGCATCTAATAATACTTTTGAGATAGCTATTTTGTTAAAAATAGTTCACATATAATGTAACGAAAACATCGGTGTCGACAAAAACCCCCAGGGCCCGGGGGCAAAGATTGTAAGTTAAGCCCTCGGGTCAGACATGGTTCTTATGGAAAGGATGCTCAGATAAACTTTTAAGAGGGTTCATTCGATTGGAAATTGAAAGTTCTAGTTTACTTTTTAAGAGTCAAAAGAAATTGAAGGCACCTAGCCCCCCCCCCCCATCCACCGTCTTTTTTTCTCAAACCTATCTGATAACAACTTTGAGATAGCCATTTTTTTTAAAGTTCAAGACCATATAACAAAAGCTCCGGGGTCGAACAGGGCCCGAGGGCAGGTGTTGTAAGTTATGTCCTGGGGGAATATATAGTTTTTACGGAAAGCATGCTCACAGAAACTCCAGAGAGGGCTTATTTGATTGGAAATTGAAAGTTCTAGTTCGCATCATGATAGTCAATCGAGTTTGGAGGGCAACTAGCCCCCCCCCCAAGCCCCTTTTTACCGAATGTATCTTATAAACTTTTTTAGATAGCCATTAATTTAAAAAATGTTAAAAAGTCAGTTAACAAAAACTCAGGTGTCGATAAAACCCCCCAGGGCCTGGGGGCAGGCGTCTTAAGTTATGTCCTGGGGCATATAGGGTTCTTATGAAAGGGATGTTCATTCAAACTTCAGAGAGGGCTCATTTGGTTGGAAATTAAAAATTCGAGTTCACTTTTTAATAGTCAAAAGAAATCCGAAAGAAACTAGTCCCCACACCTTCTTTTTCCAAACCCATATGATGAAAATTTTGAGATATACCATTTGTTAAAAAAAATAGTTCAAAGGTCGGATACTTAAAACTCTGGTGTCCGTACAACACCCCCGGTTCCGAGAGAAGTTGTTCTAAGCTATGCCCTAACGGCATGTATGGTTCTTATGAACGGGATGCTCATAAAGTTCAGAGAGGGTTCATTTGATTGGAAATTGAAAGTTCTTGTTCTTTTTTCAAGAGTCAAGAGCTTTAAGGGCAACTAGCCCCCCACGCCTTTTTTCCCCAAAACCATCCGCTACAAATTTTGAGATAGCCAGTTTTTTAAAAATTGTTAAAAATTTTGATATCAAAAACTTCAGTGTCAACATAAACCCCCAGGGCCCCGGGAGTAGGCGTTGTAATTGTTGTACTAGGGGCATATATGGTTCTTGTAAAAGGGATGCCCGTATAAAGTTCAGAAAGTTTTCATATGATTGGAAATTGAAAGCTCTGGTTGAGTTTCTAAGAGTCAAAATAAATCCAAGGGCAACTAGCTTCCCATAAACACCCTTTTTCCTCAAAGCTATGTTATACCATTTTTAAAATAGATATATCATTAAAAATAATTCAATGGTAAGATTAGAGAAACTCCTGTGCCGACGTAATCCCCCCAGGACCCGGAGGCAGGCGTTGTAAGTTATGCTCCGAGGGCATATAGGATTGTTATGGAAGGGATGCTCGTTTAAACATCGGAGTGTGTTCAGTTTTTTGGAAATTGATACTTATTGTTCACTTTTTAAGATTCAAAAGAGATAGGAGGGAAACTAGCCCCCCCCCCCCACGTCTTAAATGCTTCAGATAAAAATTTTGTGCTAGACATTTTGTTAAAACGAGTTCGAAGTTCAGATAACAAAGACTCCGGTGTCGACACAGCCCCCCAGGGCCTTGGGGTAGGCGTTGTAAGTTATGCCCTGGGGGCATATATGGTTGTTATGGAAGGGATGCTCGTATAAAGTTCATAGAGGGCTCATTTGATTGGAAATTGAAAGTTGTAATTCACTTTTTGAGAGTAAAAAGTGATTGGAGGGCAGCTAGCCTCCCCCGCACTGCATTTATTTTTTTCCCAGAGGCACTTCATGTAGAAGGAGTCGTATAAACTTAAGGAGGCTCATTCGATTGGAAATCGAGAGTTCTAGTGCCCTTTTTATGAGTCAAAGTTGATCCGAGGGCAACTATTGGTGATGCTTCCCCAAGCCGTTTTTCCACAAATATATCTGATAGAAAATCTGAGGTAGCCATTGCATCAGATAAAATTTTTGAGATAGTGAAACTTTGTAAATCTTTAAACGAGTGAAACTTAAATTGAATATGCAAATCAAGCTTGAAAGAACAAAAATCACTACAAACATGAGTTTGGGTGTCGCCTCCTTCTCTCATTGTAAAAGTCTAAAACCTACTGCGTCATTGGCACTTTACTGAAAACTAATTCTGTGACAAATATCTTATATTGTGCATAATATTGAAAATAAAAATTACAATTATAGTAAAATTTTGAACTGATGAGCTTTCGGCTATTACTATCATTATACATCAAATATTAAGTTCAATTTGTTAGTTCTTTCGCATTTGCTCAAGACGAATAAATTTTCACTACAATCAAGAGTTTAGGTACTGCCTCTTTCCTTAATTAAATACAAACCAACAGCCTCCTGCTTCATTGGCACTTCACTGAAAACGAATTTGCACATTCGGGGGGTGAGGGTGGGTAAATTTGAATTTCTGATAGCAGTGATTATTATATTCGTAAAGAGCATCGAGCAAAAAAGGCATCGAGTGGTATTAATTTTAGAATTAGCTATCGGCAGTAATTTTAAGAACTAGCTATTGAATTACTCTCATAAATTTTCTCAAACTGAAAATGCTAAAATACTTAAAATTACTGCCATACTTAAAACGTGGTTTAAATAGACACTTTGCATAGGTAAAACACTGTCGTGGCACACAAAGTCTAATACAGTTCAAATCAATACAATCCTGGTCTGTCTGATTATACAAATGAAACGATCTATTAACCCATTTTCGAAGTTTTTTTTCGATCCATTCATTCTTGTGTGAATAAATCACGTATGATTTACTAGAGGCATGCACTTACATTGTCTATAGCAAAGGTTTCAGTTTTTTATCATTATTATTATTATAAATGAAAATCAGAGAGGAAAGAAGATAATAAAATGAAAAATGAGGTAAAAAAAATTGAAAAAACGAGGATTTTGTCAGCCACTGGAAAACCATGCAGAAGGAGAAATAAGCAAATATTTTGACAAGGACCTCCGCCAAGTCATCCTCAGTGCAAAACAAAAAAGAAAAAGAAAAAAAAACGAAAATCTAACCTTTCGAAGTTTACCTGACAAAGACAGAACAGACACTAAATAAAAACCAGGCAGGAATCAATGAAAAAGAATTTACCAAGATGATTGAGCAAGAATCCTTTGCCCTGCGATAGTTTTAGCAAGTCTACAATTTTGGTTTTAATTAGCTGTGCAAATAGGTTTTTTTAAGTTATACCAGATGGAAATATTGATAGAGTTCTTCAAAATTAAAATGTCGTAAATTGGGCTTAATGAAATATCCCCAGTATCTATATTTTTTGCTTAATTTTGGTTCGTGTATTTTTTTTATCTCAATTACCTCTTTAAAAGTTTGTGATAGACTATTTACAGTTGATATTAAGGTTGCATCGACAAAAAGAATCAGATGGGTTGGATTTGCGAAAATATATGTAAAGCCAATTCCAAATCCAAGTATTCATCGATATTTTTTAAATCTCAGAGACTTATCTGTTGAAATTTTGTGCTCATGCAAACGTTCACCTGGTTGTTGATTGTTCCTACCAATGTAAAATTTATCACATGAACACGGGATTCTGTAGACAACACTACCCATTACTGATCCTGTACTGGGTAGTGGTGTCTACAGAATCCCGTGTTAGAAGGCTAAATATTTTTTCACTTTGGTGTCCTTGGTACTTTAAGATACGCTCTTTTGATAATCTAAATGTACATATTGTCTTTTGTTTGTTGGAATTTTACACAAATATTCTCTGAAATTTCACGTTCATAGACTTAGCCATAATAATGCTAGAATCACGGCAGTTTCAGTGATGGTAGAAGTAGTTGTAGTGTTAGTTTTGTACTTGTACTTATAGCAACAGTAGTAGTCATTGTAATAATAGCGTTAGCAGGATGAACATCTTTCCTGATGTTCAGTTAAATATCGATTTCATGATGTCCCTGAAGTTTCACCTCGGCTTGTTAAGCCGTTACAAAAGTATGGCTGATGTGTACTTTCGATCTCATTTTGACGCTTTTATTCATCTTAGTGCTCTAAGCCTTACGATTTGTTGAAATTGAAGTAATGGTTAAAGTAGCATAGCAGCAGTAGTATCATTTGTAAAAGTAGCAGTGGTAATCGTGTATCTAATGGCATGCATGCATTACCGTTTTATCAATGCATGTTCCCCTTTAAGTATTGTCTGAAAGTTCCAAATTAATACCATAATCCACTTTTGAGAAACTCCCTTTTGACAATCGGCATGTATAGTGTTTTGATTTAGTTCAAATTCCCCCTCAATATTCTGTCAAATTTTCACCTTCTTGCCCTTAGCCCAAATTGTACTTGCATCATAGTAGTTGTGGTAGTAGTCAGATCAGTACTAGTAGTAAAAGTGTATTATTATTCATAGTATTAATAGTAGCTAACTCTATCAGACAACTCATTCTAAGAAAAGAGTGAGTCTTTAGAAACAAAAAGTTTTCGTTTTCTATTTTATTCCAAACAAATCCCAAGTATGTGTGGGTAATATGCCTTACTTCAATAAATATTATTAGAAAAATATCGTAACATTTATTTTGAAATAACATTTAATACTCATCTTTGTTTCTGCTACTATCGAGTTAAGACCGTGTGTCTGTAAAAGATTTCATATACGCAAAATAAATAAGAAGTCGAGTGGGGATAAATCCTATTAGTTGGTTGTGATAAATCACAACCTAAGACCCTCCTTTTATTTGGTTTTGATCAGCAGAAGGATATATCCCTATTTGCACTATTACTGATCTTCACTGAAAGATAATGTAATCTTCAAAACTAACTTATATGCAAAACAGCTTTAATGAATTTTAAGTATTCGAATCAAAGCAATTTTGTGTCTGAATTCCAGCTGTAAAATCGTCACCGATCTACTTCTTACTCTTTAGATTTTGCACTTACTCTAAAACACCCAAATAAAAAAATTTCCCGTTGCGCACCCAAACAACCTATCTTCTGATCGGTTTGAAATACATTCATCCCCTCATGATAACATTGGCAAGTTTGCGTATGCTAGATTACTTTCTACAGTTACATGACAATGTATTTTATATTATTTGGCACTATAAAATTTTATGGTGTATCTACAAATTAAAATTTTATGTTTCGCTTGTTGTATTTATTGTTCATTAAAGCCAAATGGTACTGACTTTGGTAGTTTTATACGTTTTATTATTTATTTAAATTGCTATTATTTTTTGATAAATCAGGTTTTTGGAAAAGATCATTTTAAAAATCTTTCATTATCCTTCCAGCTACTTCAAAATAAGTACCGTTTTTTTCCAGAAATATTGCGAGAGCACTACACATCTATATATTGCCTATTGATTGCTATTCGTTTTCCTTTGTATAGCCTGTGGTTTGGACCTGAACAGTTTAATTATTATGAATACGATAGTTTAGTCCTCGGGTTTATACTATTTATTGCTAGAATATTTCTGGCTACATCCAGGAATTGAATCTTCGTGTTTCTTTTGTTGTATTTTTGTTCATTTAAGCCATATGGCCCTGAGCTGTGCAAGTTCCAGTCTTTTGGTGGTTTTTTAAGTTGTGATTTTTTTTTATTAAACTAATTTTTTTGCTAAAAAGATAATTGTAAATATTCCTGTAAATATCTATTATGATTCTTATAGCTGCTTCAAGTAAGTCCAGTTTTGTAGCATGACTATTGCAGAAGAATGGCAATAGTACTTTTTACAATTACTAGTATCTTTAGTGCCTGGGATTGGCAACTGAATTGCCAAATTGTTCTGAATCCGATAGTGTATTTGTGTTTCATCAATAGATACTTCCAAAACATAATAAGGCTATATGAATCTTTATATCAAAGTAAGGACTGACCTGGCTCAATAGTAAGCCAAACTCTAAAAAAAGGAATTTTGACACAAATAGTAATATTAAAAGAATCAAATTCTAATGGTTATTTAATATATATAAGTTTAATCATGTTTTGTTCACTCCATTAAAAGCTAGGTAGATCGACACATTTTGCGTATTTTCAAAAAAAAGGGGGAAAACCCTCTAAAAGCTATAGAACCTTAATGAAAATCAATTCATCAGATTTGATTTATCAGAGTAGCCTACTTTAGAGTTTTCAAGCTCATATCAGCACAAAAATAGAGTTTTTGTATTCTTGGAAAGAATAAAGATCACGGATGAAGTTTTATTTGTTTTTTTTGTTTTTTCACTGGGACGATCGTATGGTATCAGGGGTCCTAAATATAGTGATAGGGCTCACTGGAACGGACAACAAAAGTTATTGTGCCGTATTTAATTGACCAAAAAAATGGAGGGCAACTAGGTCCCCTCTCCTGATCATTTTTTTCCCAAAGTCACCCGATCAAAATTATAAAATAGACATTTTTTCAGCATGGTCAAACACATGATAACTAACTGATTTAGGATGACTGAATACGCCTCCGTCTCTGAGGAGAGGGCTGAGAGTTTTGAACTTTCCCTAAGGTTAATATAGAATATTGGCTATTGTGAAGCATACAGTTGTTTTTTAGAGGGATTTTTTTCTGATTGTGGGGAGGGGGTCAGGGGTTATGTTATAGGATTTTAACAGGGAAGAAGAGACATTGTTATGTCGAGGATTCTGTATTTCACTGCATCATGTTAAAGAAATATCAGAAAATAAATAAAAAAAAAGTTTTTCAATTGAAATTAAGGAGCATCATCAAAACTTAAAACAAACAAAAATTTTTCCGTATATGAAAGGGGCTGTTCCCTCCTCAACGCCTTGCTTTTTATGCTAAAGTTTTTTATTGTTTCAAAAAATAAAGTTCTGAGACAGAATCAAACTTGAAAGAGCGTGGCGTTGAGTAAGCGACAGCCATTTTCATATACGGGATAATTTCTGTTCGTTTTAAGTTTTAACGTCGCTCCTTACTTTCAATTAAAAAAACTTTTTTAATACATTGCAATGACAGCAGGATGTAGCTTTGACGTTCTCTAATTGGAGAACTCTTTGTAATCATGATTTAATATGGCTTTTCACGTGGGGGGGGGGGTGTCTTAAACGCCAAAAAATGATCAAAATTTAAAACAATTAGTAATTTGCTATTGGAATTACATGTTCAAAGCAGTAGTGTGAAGCTACGTTAAAAAATGCGTAGTACGTTATCTTAAAAAAGGTTATTTTTGAACCATTGATCTTGAAAATCTAGCTTATGCTGCGACATTTTCGTTTAAACTTGTATTTACGCAATAATTTTCTAGGTGTTGGGAGACTCCGTTATTTTGTTATAAATTATAACTGTCCCAAACCAGCGATGCTCATGCTGTCTAAACTGTACAAATCCTAAATAGATATTCCAAGCTACCTCAGCGCGTGTTTAATTTTGAACAATATTTGGAGGAGTTTTAACTCTTGTGCTATCAAACCTTCAGCACAAAAAACAATTATAGAAATACAATATTACATCTACAATGAAAAGTTTAAGAAAATACAAATTAGTGTAGCTTTAGACTATGAAAGTCATGATCAATATAAGTGATTGTAAGGACTGGAAGATCTCTCTCAATTTGGTCAGAATAGTTGGATGCTGAGCCTTATCTTGGAGAAATTAAAGACATATCCTTGTTTTTCCACAGGTAGATCACGTTCAGCAAGTTGTTAGAAGGAGAAGTATCTACCTCCGACGCCAGACAACACTTAGAAGTATGACCTATGAAGAATTTACGACCAATGTCAATCCACGCAGCATGAGAGGCTACGTAAACGCGTGGGGGTTATTGCCCTACTTGACAACAGACAGGTTGACTCCACCAAATCAATAACTTCTACTTTTTAATTATTTCATCCTAACACTTCAGTTGTGTCGGACTCATCCCTCGAATCTTCTGCATCCCTGAAGTTTCTCTCTGGTACAAATCTGAGATATATGCGTAGTATTTTCCTGATGGATTCGGCAAATCTGTCGTCTTGCAAGACACAGAAACTTTTCCTACATCGTTCGCAACATCCTGTGGAGTTTTTTGGGCTTTAAGTGCGTATTTCTAGATGACTGTAGCACGAGAATCAATTGGCAAAGTTATTTTTTAAACTTTCTTTACCATTTTCTTCAAGAGTATCCTGGAAATATTTTTATAGCAGCATGATAGCAACGTCAAGTAGTTGCAGTATGTTTGTAGTGTTTGATGAAAGGCAATCAGGTCAAATGTTGTCTTTTCTTCAGACTTTCAACATTTTGGCGAAAAGTTGGAAAACAAATTGTGATCCAAAAAAATAATCATCGTTGCTCTTTTTTCTGATGGGGCATTTGGCAATTCTTTTTACCATTCATATATGTATTCTGTGGTTATATGTCAAGTCATTCTTATCTTTATTTCAATTATTAGGTAAAAGCACATCCCGAACAGTCACTATTATATTATCGTATTACTATATTTCAGATCAAAAGCTTTGTTTTAGTAGTGCGCCGTGGTTCATTGTAGAAGCTGTTAATTATTTTATAGAATGCAATTGTTATCCCTTGTACATATTTTTCAACACAACTTATGACGATGATATTCAGCTCGAAGCGACCAGCAGGATACCCCACCTCTGGAGATGTAGGCAAATGACAAACCACGGCTTTGTCGTTTAGACTTTAGAGAGTGGTCCAAAAAGACTTACTAGAGCGGTCCAGAGCTCTAATTATTCTATGATTTGATCTTACATCCACTATTTCCTGATGTAATGAAAATTACCATAAATGTGAATGATTATTATTATTATGTATTTATTACACTTAAAAAAAAGGTTAAAAATACGGCTTATAATTAAAAACAAAAAAAAACATATACACAAAGAAAAACAAATGGAACACAATAAAAAAAATATAAACAAAAACACAATTATACACTTCACTGTAAGTACGCAAGAAATGTTATTTATTAAAGTACCAAGTACTGAACATACCTTAGCAACATGAGCATCTTAGGCAAAAAATAATTTGTAAGAAATAAATTTTTAATCCAAAATAATAATTAGTTAATTTGAAAAAAAAAATATATACAATAAAAAATAATATCAGACACGTCTAAATCTGAGAAGAGATTATAAAAAGACTAAATATGACCAAAGACTAAATATGTCTAGAGACGGGTAAACCAAATTAAATGGACAGCAATCCACTGTCTTAGCAAACGGTACGAAGGTTGGGAAAAAACTTTCTCACTGTACCATTCAATTTGCTCAGTTACAGCTGCCGTCAGGTCAACTATTACAAAAATTTTGACAAGTTGCGAATTTTTTGTCCACGGCGGGAGCTACAACAGGAACTTTGCATACTTAAAAACGCAGATTTCAGGTTTCTTTTCCCTGGCTTGATAAAAATTCTCCCAAGTTGGTTTAAATACAAGACATAGGAAATGGATGCTGCGTTATGAAGTTGATCCAGAATTAAACGATTGGATCGTATTTTATATTAAAATAATCTACCGTAAGTAAAAGCCTGTAAGTGTAAGTGTAGAGTGGCTCTTGGTAACATTGAAAGATGTTAAAATAGATCCTATAAACTCATTTAAAATTATAACCCGTATCTCGTTAATACCGGACAATTCTGGACTGAAAAAAAAGACATATGTTTTCTTATTTAAATTTAATCACCCCCCCCCCTCTTATAATAAACACTCAACGTGTAAAATCCAGCGTGATGGCGAATATGTGTTGTTATTTCAGGTACAAAATTTAAGATAAAAACGGAAAAAATGTTGAAATATTGTTTTTTCATTTGTTTAAAAAGATACTTTTATTTTTTGTATAATAAACTTTTTACGTTAAAAAGAATAAACTCTCGATGTATGCAGGGGCGGATTGTTTTTTTTTTGGGGGGGGGGAATGGTAAATATTAATAGTGGATCGGGTAGGGAGGAGGCGCGTTGGGACTGAAAGTTTAAAATTTTTTCTTGTGAAAATAAAAAAGGTTCTATATGACATAATATTTTCAGGTTTGTTGGTTAGAGTCGGATATTGGTTGGAGTTGAGACCAATTTTAAACAAGATTGGTGTTGGCCAAAATATTGTATTTTCTTTGGTATGGTGTCGGACTTTTCTGACTTTTTAAACTAATACGATCGGAAGGAGACAGTAGAAGCACTGCGCTCTCAACAGTTAACTGAAGAACCTAAATTTGATGATTGCTCAATTTTTTTTAAATCAAACACGTCTCTTCTCA